>NC_068937.1:99468746-99487114 GCF_016801865.2 Culex pipiens pallens | reverse complement strand
TCCGCTGCCGGGCGCAGTTTGTAAGAAGTTTTTAAGAAGATGTAAGAAGAAATCTCTTGTTGGGTTTTCTTTCTAGCAAATTAGAAAAAAAGGGAGAAGAGCACAAGGAGTCCAGCTAGGTGGATTGCTCCTTAGGGTCGGCATACGGTACTCCACGGGACATAACAATAACTTCTAATAAATAACGAATAATTACACTTTAAAATACTTACACTGAATCACACACTTTACAGGGGAAAACAAGCAAAAGACCAGATATTATAAATAATTTAAGACGACACAGCATGATTGATCTTGACCTACATTTTTATTTTCAATAATTTTAACCACTTTACTTAAGGGGGCTTAGGGGGGGGGGGAAAGGGGCAAGAGGGGGGGGGGGGATTTAAAGACCTTTTAACTTGTTCACGTGTATTTGTTTCTGTACTTGCATGCTTTTAGGTTAGTATCGTTGTTGCTCGTTGGTCGACTTGCTGCTGCTGTTGATCCGCTGTTGCTGGTGGCTGGTTCCGGAACTCGGCGGGAACGTCGGCGATGCCTCAAAGGCCGCCGGGATTCGATGGCTTCGCCCAAAAGGGCCACAAAGGGGGGGGGGGGGATTTCTTCTTCGGCGTTTCGCGGGCCATATGTTGACGGATGGCCAAGTTCGCTGTCCGGGGAGTGGTACCGCGCGCACAAAAGAGTGGTCCATCCCGAGCGAGGCACACCACTGTTCTTTGGGGACTGGTCCACAGAATTTGACGTGTACCACAATGCACTCCGTACCGCGGTACTTCGTGCGACCAGTCCCGACCACTTTTTCACTTCACTGCAGTTCTTGTTGCACTACACTCGCTCGGGGGTACGTTTTCGACCGAGGGGACTTAACGCGGCCAGGATTTTAACTTGTTCGTGGTGTCCACTAACCGTTTGTAGTGCTGTCCTTCCTCAGTCCGTACTATTAACTTTAAGTGATTTTAATCTGTGGTACGTCACTGTTTATCACTGTTTGATGTGTGAATTTTAACTAGGTTATCAAATTACACACGCGAACTTTAGAACCGGGTCACATGTTGACGGGTGACACCGGCGCGATTGCCGATCTTCACTCCTCCGGACGATGGTAAAATAAGAGAGCGGGCCTTCGTTTGGGTCCGCTTTTATACCCCAGAAAATCCGTTCCCGCCAGCTCACTTCCGCTTGCGACGATGACAGTTGGTTGACAGTGACATCTGTCACTGTCAGCTGGAACAGGCTGAAACTTACAATTCATATGGGGTTGGTGTCTTTGTATTTTTCATGTGACTTTTCTCGACTTAATAGAGTCGCCTACTTTTAATTGATTTTAACTGTGCTTGTTTTCTAATTGTTTTTTTTTAAATCTTGCATGAATAGGTTTTAATAAATAGGAAATAAATTAATAAAAATCTCCTAGTATGACACCAACCAAAGGCTAATAAATATAAAATAAATGCATGTGGCACACGATAAACATGAAGACATACATTTAAATATATTTAAACATTTACAGACAACAAATTAAAAATTTACAATCTTCCTTTTAGTCAAATCATGCTGGTCTTTGATTCAGTGTGTATTTTTTTATTGGAACTGTGAAAACACAGGTTACAAGTTTCGGACGGAAAATCGAAGGATCGCCCTTGACCCGCAGGAAGCAGTCAAGGTGGCTCCCGAGACGGTGGAGCCACGGAGGAGGAAGCCGGGGAGGTGCTCTTCAGTTCGGCTGAGCTGTGGGGTATTTTTTTCGAGTACATCGGCCGGTTCAAGACCTGCAAGACCCGCTTGGACCAAGTAACCCTCGTCAGTTACATGATCTCCAAGTATGGATTTTACGGAGTTGTTTCTGATGTGTATATTTAATACGTTGATCGATTCTAACTTGGTCTTAGCACCTAAGAGGACCTAATAAAAATAAGTTTAGAATAAAAAAAAGTATTAAACCGTGTTTTGACTTTCGGTGATAAAAAATCAGGATGTTTTTTGTGCATACCTTTGCTAATAATAAAACCTGCCACTTTATATGACATGTAGGACGGTCCAGAATCGGGTCCCGTACCACCTTGTTATTGAAATAAATGCATCTGTTTGTAAAAAGCACATTCAAGCAAAAATGTGAAAAAAGTGGTGTTATATTAAATACGGTTATGTCATATCTTGGTAACACTGCGCGCCATCAACAACAAGCAAAGCAACAAAGTGTGAACTTTTATCTTTACTTAAACTATCTTAATGAATGCATTATTAATTAGTTGCTCGTTGATTACTGCTGCTATCCGTCCCGCTTTGCCTCCGCCACCCTCAGATACAGCAGGTTAATTCTTCTTAATGGCGCTTACGTTGCATAGTCACATTAGGAAAATTATAGTTTTTACATGTCAATTGCTGTAATAAAATGTAACTGTAACTGTAAATTAAGCAAGAAGTTTCCATCAATGCTTTTTGTCTACAAAATTTGTTTGCTGGTTTTTAAAGAGAAATTCGTAAAAATTCCTGTTACCATGTTACATGTTATCAATGAGAAATGGCGACTTCCTGGATCAATATGAATACAGAAAAATAGAGGTGGGCAAAAAAAGAGCGAGCCGCTCAAAGAGCTGGTTTAATAAAAAGAGCGAATGAACCATGGTTCACACAAAAAAGAGCCGCGGTTCTTTTTTGAATTTCCGGTCTTTTGAAAGAACCGATTCAAGAAGTTTAAACTTGTGTTTATTTTTAAGCTTAAAAAATTTTTTTTTTTGAATTTTCAAAAATAGGAATTATTTAATATTTTTTTGAGGAATGAAAAAGTAATTACAAATATTTATTTAATTATAAATTAATGCCAAATTTGGCAAAATTGTCCTACGATGTTCTTTTTCAAGTTCTTTTGAGACTTTTGAGAGCCATCCATTAGGGGGTGGTCTGTTGCAAATTTCTCATCAATTTACTTAGAAATATTCTTAACTTGTGCCAACATTTGAATAACACATAAAAGTTTTCACATCAATATTTGATTAATTCCATTTTACTTCAAATTACTCCAAAAGTAAAGCTGAATAATCTAACCAACTAAAAAAACTTTTACAAATTTAAATATAATTTGAGCATTTCAAGATGCCTAAAATTTCCTAATTGCTACGGTTTGCATGCGAATGTTCTCGTTTTTTGTCAAATAATTTATAAAAATCAAATAAAAAAGTATAAAAAACACACCATCCTTTAAAATAGCCTGTTCATCAAAATTTTGAAAAAGAGCTAAACTGCCCATGATCGCATAAATGTCCCATATGCAAAAACAGCATACTGAGAAAAACGCATTTGAAGTTTGTCCCACACATAAGGCTACGTGTTAAGTTTTCACGAAAAAACTGGATTTCCTCCCGATTTCTAGAACAAAGTACTGGATGTTATAGGCTCTTTAGAAAGAGCACACGATTTTGAACCAAACTGCATCAATAACTCAAAAGTGATGAAAATGCATATGGGACATTTATGCGATCATGGGCAGTAAAGAGCCGTTAAAAAGAGCGGCAAAAAAAAAAGCGGCTCCAAAAAAATAGCGGATTTGCCCACCTCTACAGAAAAATATATTTTTGGTAATTTTTCGTAGTTTCAAAACATGGTTCTGAGGCAAAAATCTATTGAAATAAAATTTGAAGGGGTAAAATATGAATACAATTGGCAACAACCATAAACTGTCCATTTAGCCCAAAAACGCCCATCTGCACTTCACATGGTCGATGGTCTGAAACGCTGTACTGCTTTTGTAGACGAGTACCATCCAATCTGCATGCATCGCATCGCATAGCATAGAGTTGAAGAAGAGAGAGAATGGTAATGTTATTTTGTGCTAGTTTATTATATTTCTTTCGCATCCTGAAACAGCTAACCTCTTCAGTGGCAAGAGTACCTGTCTATGAAATACGAAGCCAAGCAGCAGATTCACATGAAACGAACGTGGTGAAATACTACAGAGAATAACAACAGAAAAAACGAGAAAAATTGTTTGCATACAAGCAGGGACAACCTGGAAAGATTCTAAGAAGAGTAGCTTGAAATGTACGAAAACAGAGAGACCAACCCTGCTAGACAACGGCAACGGCACTTGGGCATTGGGGAAAAAAAAGATTGACGTGCGAACCATGCAGTCATGCAGTAGAAGCAGCAGAGTGTCGCCGGCGTGTTTGGCTGGAGATGAACCAAAGGAAGAATTGAGCTGTTTTGACTCTCTTTACTTGAAGAAGCGAACTGCATGCAGTTCAACAACACTTGGCGGAAGCCGGAAGTGGTTGATAGAAGGCGGAAGTATCTGGGTTAACTGGATGGTAAATGGCACGACACGAGAGGGGGTAAAAAGAAAAACAAAACAATGCAACAATGGAAATGTGGAGCTCTGGCGGGGTGGGCTGAAATGTGATTGACACAATCGAGCTGGGAGGTTGAAGGAATGGTTTGTTGAATTAGCTGCACGGGATTTGTTCCGGTTGATGGGCGGAAATGGATCAGTGAGCAGTTGCTGGTTGATTGGAGTGCTTTTTCATTTAACCTCAAAGTAAAAGTCGTTTGATTGTAGCTACTCGGGCAGGGTTAAATACCGTGGGAAAGACCTGGGTAAACCTCATCGCAGTAGTAATACCATGATTTGGTAACCATGTTTAACTTTTTTTAAATAATCTGATATAAAAAATAACACATTTCGGTACATTAATCGACCTTAAAGCGATAAAAAGCTAAAAATATAACTCAAAAGGTCAACTTCGCTGCCGCCACCAACAGTCCATTGCCAGCACTTAGCACCGGTATTAGTAGGTCTTTAATCTCCCGTCACAGACGGAATATTGACCCTGGGCCCATTCCGGAAATGGTCTCTATAGAGACATAAAAACCGGTCCCATCGCAACGCCAAGCCAACCTAAGAGTGTTCATTCCGAGCTTCACGACGTACGTCCTGGCGTGAAATTTTGTTTTTTCTCTCCTTTTTGTGGGGACCCCACAAATGGCGGCCGGCACCAACGACGACGGATGGCGGTTCGGGGCCGGGGTCGTAAAAATCTGCTCAAGATCCATAAAACGCTGTAACCCCTCGATTTATCGCGGATTTTTATTTGCTCAACAAATGTCATCGCCACCCCGGACTCCCGGAGTTTGGGGAAAAACGTTTCCCAGGAAGCTGCGGGTCTGAGCGAGTGCGCGCAAGTTGGGAGGTCGTCGATTCATCAAAGATTTAGAGGCTGGTGTCGTATAGCAGCGAAAGTGAGCAAACGACGCGAAACGATCCATTCATGAGCCGTGGGTGACAGGGCGGGATTAAGGGACGGGGTTTCTCGGCTGATGTGGAGATTTTGCAACGATTGAAATATGTATTGTTGTATGATGCTCATTTTATTTGCAAAAATGGTTTTCGCATATAATAATTTTGCAAAATAATATGACAAGGACAGTTTATGTTCAAAAATCATAAAACCATATTTGACTTCAAAATTTACATCTTTAAAAATGTAATTCCAGTTTTTCTTCATAGATTAAGGTAAAATATATAATTATATATAAAGGAAAAGTAACACCTTATAAAATATCATTTTTGATTACTGTGAAATAGATAATGGAGAACATTTTTATTTTACTTTTTTTATATATATCAGCAGGTTACGCTGTCCGCTAGTAAGCGGATAATTATGGGTTCGATTCCCATCTACTCCAACCTTCCATCGAATGGGGAATTAAAACGTCGGTCTCGGCCTTGGTTGTTGTTAGGCCGTTAAGTCATTCCAGGTGTGGGAGTCGTCTCTCTGCTATAAAAAGACAAGCAACACACAAAACCAACCCTGCTCCGGTGGAATCGCTAACGGCGGTTGGACTCGCAATCCAAAGGTCTACAGTTCGAACCCTGGGGTGCAAGCTTCCTTTGAGTAAAAACAGGTTTGGTTGCTCTCCCCATTCAAGCCTTTGGACTCTTAGGTTCGAGCAGAAACCTGCAATAGAGACCACAAAAGACCTGAGGGGTCGTTAAAGTGGATGGAAGGTATAATTCTTATGAAATTTTGAATTTTGTTCATATTTTAAAGATTTTGATTTTTGAGATTCGGCGAGTTAAGAATTGTGCCTTTGATCGGGACTGGCAACACCAGCCAGCAACAGTCAAGTGTTCGGAGCTCTTCAAACTTTTCGATTTTTACGCCGTATTTAACTGTGATTACCCGCGAGTTTGCTCCTCCAGCATGCCAAGGGCCGCCGTGGCCGAGTCAGTTCGAGTGCGGCCTCGAAAAACCCGCGAAGTACATCTACCGGCAGAGTGCAGAAAGGTAAACATACCAACGCCGCTTCGACCGCCATCGCGCACGGGAGCGTGCCCGGTGACGTCACAGATCCTTCATTTTTACACGTGTCATACCGTCCACGTGAGTCCCCAGTACGGACGAGACAATCGACCCGGGCATCCGGAAGCACTTCCGGCCAGCAGCAGCAGCAGCAGTTCACCAGCACTACGACAACAACCACTTCCAACGTTCCCACCAGCAACGAATTTAAGATGCTGAGTGGAGATGAAAACAACACCGACAGTGACAGCAGCTGTGCTGGCGACGACGATGACGATGATGAACTTGCGCGCAAGCAAGGAAAGCAGAAAAACGGTAACTCTCCGAAGGAACGACGACCACCTCCAATTTTTGTTTTGGATACGTTGGCTGACGATGTTGACGAGTTGCTTGAGGGGCTCCAATATTGTCTCAAAATCAGCAAAACTTCTGTGCAAGTGATTACCCACAAGAAGCTGTATTTTGACTTGGTGGTGAAGAAGTTGAAGTTGCGAAACTTCAAATTCTTTACATTTGACCCTGCAGAGAAGGTCCCAGTGAAGATCGTCCTTCAGGGATATCCGGACCGCCCGATCTCCGACCTGGAAGATCACCTGACGGGCGTCAAGGTAAAGCCTCGAGAGATAAAGGTGCTCTCAAAATCGACTACGGTGACAGGTACGTACACCTTGTACCTCCTGTACTTCGATCGCTGGTCCGTCAAAATCCAGGACCTACGGCGGATCAAAGCATTGGACGGCTTCTTTGTGACGTGGCGATTCTATACGAAGAATCCGGCCGACGCAGCCCAATGCCACCGCTGTCAGAAATTCGGACACGGTTCCAGAAATTGCAATCTTCCACCCCGGTGCGTAAAGTGCGGTGGGACCCACTTCACCGAAAGGTGCAATCTTCCGCGGAAAGACCAGCTGGGGGAAAACGCACAGCAGCACAAAGCGCGCGTCAAGTGTGCGAACTGTGGTGGAAACCACACGGTGAATTTCCGTGGCTGTGCCGCGCGGAAAAAGTACCTCGAGGAGCAGGACAAGAAGAAGAAAGCGCCAGCGTCCCGCCAACCTCCGAAGACTTCGAGCTCGAACGCTGCAGCAGCTGGCGGCGGAGCGGTTCCATCGACCAACCTAGCGTTCCCTCCCGGTTGGGGAGGTTCGTACGCTAGAGTAGCCGCTTCTGGGAGCGGTACTTCACCGGGACAAGCAGACGTCACCGGAGATGACCTCTTCACGCTTCCCGAGTTTTTCGCTCTTGCTGGAGAGATGCTCACGCGCTTCCGTGCCTGCCGGAACAAGGCAGAACAATTCCAAGCTCTCAGTGAGCTGATGATGAAGTACATCTACAACGGATAAGCTGCCTTGTGCAGCGAAGTTTTTTGACGTCAATAGACAAAACATACAGTGATTTAGTTTTAAGCTTTTCTATTTCTATCCTTTTCCTTAGTAAATCTAGAAGGTTTTTTCTTTAATTTTTCCTTCTCTTGGCAAATCCATTGTTAGAATATCCAATTACATCAAAATGAATTATAGTTCAAAATCATAGTTGAAAGGAACTCCAAAACTCTATTAGGTTATAAGAAATACGGAATTGTGAATTGATTATTTACTAATAAAATAAATTGAATTGAATTGAAAGAATTGTGCCTTTCGAGTAATGTCAGCGTTTTGAGTTTCGGCTGTTCACAGGAAACCCATCAAATGAGCATGTGAGCATCGACAACCTGTATCTAGAGAAGAGATTTTTTTTTTTTAACGATTGTTACTTTACAGAAAAATAGGTACTCAAAATCAAAATCAAAATCAATTTTATATTCGACTTTTTATCACCAAAAGTTGAATTCCCAAAAAAGTTATCTTTTTATTTAAGATTTTTTGAATATGTTTCAGGGACTTAAAATGCATATTTAGCGCTAGAGTTTAGGAATGTGCAAATTTGGTTACGACTTTTTGAAAAAAAGTGATTTTAAGTATATTTTTAAATATAATTCAAACGATCATTTCTCGGGTGAGTTTACAAAATGCCGTAAGAGCCAACGTGACCTCCGGCACTAATTTTCGTTTTTCTCCAAATTGAAACAATATTTTATTTGTTTAAAATTTAGGGCATATGAAGGACGTGTAGATGAACAATCTCAAGCATTTTTAATATTATTTTTTCGTAAGTAGGTCGGGGAAGTTGTGAAGGTCTTTTCAGCGAAGACACGGTTGTGTGTGTGTTCATAGTGCTAAAAGCTGTATAAATTTATTAGGATCAAATTTCAGCTGAAATTTAAGAACTTACATTGGTCTTCCTAGTAATTCTTCCACACCAACGAGTATTTGATTTGTTCAATTACAACTCCGTACAAATTTCCTCTGGCTGTTACCTAAGAGCATCATTACCGGTGCGTTGCGGAAATTAATGCTATTTTATTAACCCGTAACGCTTCTATTTTAGTTTAGTCACCCGGTCCCACACCGGTCGTTGCTAAATTGGGTTAGCAATTTACTACCCGGCAACCTTACCGGTGGTTGCTGTATGGCAGTTTCATGAAAATGATTCGAAATCATTGTTTGAAGAAAATATAAAAGCTTGCACAATTTTAAATTATATTTTTTTATTGATACAAAAAACATACTACAAAAACAGAAGGCGCGTTCCAGAACCACTTTGGATGCTTATTGGCCAAATGGCCAGTTAACATGGAAACGGATACCAGAAAAATGGCCAACTTGATTATTTTTATGAAACCTTGTCATGTTGGATATTAAACTTTATGGAATTGAAAGATATGTAAATCTACGGTCATGCCGATGTTTGCTGACCCATTCTGGCCAATCTGGAACCGGTTACAGGTGGCCCCTTGGGGACACTTCCGGAATATGAAAGAAACCCTGTAATCCGACATATCAAACTTCATGAAATTGAAAGATATGTCAATCTACGGTCATGCCGTTGTTCACTGACCCATTCTGGCCAATCTGGAACAGGTTACCGGTGGCCCCTTGGGGACACTTCCGGAATATGAGAGAAATCCTATCATCCAACATATCAAACTTAATGAAATTGATAGTTATGTCAATCTACGGTCATGCCGTTGTTCACTGATCCATTCTGGCCATTCTGGCCATTCTGAAACTGGTTACCGGTGGCCTCTTGGGGACACTTCCAGAATATGAGAGAAATCCTATCATCCGACATATCAAACTTCATGAAATTGAAAGATACTTATTTTGAATGATCATGTAAAATGGCCCGTTGACCACTTGTAAAGTGATTTTATACTTTTTCAAAATTATGGTTTATTTTAAGCTTTTATATGCTAATCTTTTTTATTTTTTTTTGTTAATAAAAAAAACTTATGATTCATCAATATTTTGATCCCCACTTAAGGATACAAATAATATGTTCAAAATATTTTATAATTAAAACAATTTCACACGTTTCAATGTGAGTGAAACTAGTAAATGTCGTCAAAACTTTCATCAAACATTTTTAGAAACATCAAAAAGACGTTCAAGTTTGCCTTTGGTAGAATTCTGTAATAGATGCAAAAAAAAAAGTTTTCTTTATTAATTTGCAAGTCACCCTCAATCTTACATTGCACTTCATTAGGGATTCGAACTCATTACAGTTAGATAACGAATCTGATTGACTATCAACTGATTCAGGCAGACAAAATGTGGAAATCGGAGGATCAAGTTTGCAGAAAATATTTTACAAAGCTTTCGTCGATCAACCCACCCCTCCACCATTATTAAAAAATTGACTCGAAAAACCAGGAGCAAAAATATATTTTCAAAAAACTTAAAAAAAATAAATTTAAGAGCATTCAGCTGAAATTAATTAAATATGCATTCCTTTGCATTTAAAATCATTTGAGCATGTTTGGGTTTATCAAAAATAATTTGAATTTTAGTGAATTTTCGATGAAATAAATAAATGTTGTTTCGCTTTTTTTTGAAAATAATGATTGCAGGTTAACTATACGGAAGCTTAAAACATTTTCCAAAAAAAAAAATTCATTGAAATGTTGAAATTGTGGATCTCAACGATTTTTCATTAGCCACACTTTACTTAAAGAAGAATTGTTCAACATGTAATGTCACCACAATTTTCGAAATATAAAAACAAAACATTATTTTTTTTTTGAAGATGCAAGTACATTCAGCTAAGAACTTTTTTTCAAATACCAGAAACAACAATACCGATAGAAACTCGTTATTTTGTGGTTCCTATTATTTTGAAAAGATTTTTTTTTAAATAACAGAAATGTCTGATTATTTACATTAAAATAACGTAATTTATTTTTTTAACAACATTTTTTTTGTACATTTGGCCCGCAAGCTCATTTGAGCTTCAAATTTGGCCCGGCCCTCAAAAACTTTTAGCACCCCTGATCTACGGTCATGCCGCTGTTCGCAGACCCATCCTGGCCATTCTGGAACCAGTTACCGGTGGCCTCTTGGGGACACTTCCGGAATATGAGAGAAATCCTATCATCCGACATATCAAACTTCATGAAATTGAAAACTACCTTAATCTACCGTTATGCAATTGATCGCTGACCGTTGGTTGAAATATCTATGAATTTCATGAAGTTTGATACATCGGATGATAAGATGAAAACTACCTTAATCTACCGTTATGCAATTGATCGCTGACCGTTGGTTGAAATATCTATGAATTTCATGAAGTTTGATACATCGGATGATAGGGTTTCTCTCATATTCTGGAAGTGTCCCCAAGAGGCCACCGGGAACTAGTTCCAGAATTGCCAGAATGAATAAGCGTACAATGGCATGACCGTAGATTGACACATCCTTCCAGAAGTGTAGCCAGAATTTTGGTCCAAGGGGGGGGGGGGGGGGTGGGGCTTGAACATGATATTTTCTTCTTTTTTCTTCTTCTTCCCTCTCTCCCATATGTCTTCCAAAAAAAATTCAGAGGGGGGGTGAGGGGGGGGGGGGGGTTTGCCCGAAGCCCACCCCCTTAGCTAGGTGCCTGCATCCTTCAATTCCATGAAGTTTGATATGTCAGATGATAGGATTTCTCTCATATTCCGGGATTGTCCCAAAGGGGCCACTGGTAACCGGTTCAGGATTGGCCAAGATTGGTCAACGATCAACGGCATGACCAAAGATTGGCATATCTATCAATTTCATGTAGTTTGATGTCGGATAATGGGGTTTCTCTCATATTCCGAGAGTGTCCCCTAGGGGCCACCGGTAACCTGTTCCAGATTGGCAAGAATGGGTCACATCGGCAAGACCGTAGATTGACAAATCTTTCAATTTCATGAAGTTTGATATGTCGGATGGTAGGGTTACTTTCATATTCCAGGAGTGTACCCAAGGGGCCACCGGTAACCGGTTACAGAATGGCCAGAATGGGTCAGCGAACAACGGCATGACCGTAAATTGACATATCTTTCAATTTCATAAAGTTTGATATGTCGATGTTTATTTACATATCTATCAATTTCATGAAGTTTGATATGTAAGATGATAGGGTTACTTTCATATTCCAGGAGTGTACCCAAGGGGCCACCGGGAACCGGTTCCAAAATGGCCAGAATGGGTCAGCGAACAACGGCAAGACCGTACATTGACATATCTATCAATTTCATGAAGTTTGATATGTAAGATGATAGGGTTACTTTCATATTCCAGGAGTGTACCCAAGGGGCCACCGGGAACCGGTTCCAAAATGGCCAGAATGGGTCAGCGAACAACGGCAAGACCGTACATTGACATATCTATCAATTTCATGAAGTTTGACATGTCGGATGATAGGGTTTCTCTCATATTCCGGAAGTGTCCCCAAGGGGCCACCGGCAACCGGTTCCAGATTGGCCAGGATGGCTCAGCTAATAACGGCATTACCAAAGATGGACATATCTTTCAATTTCATGGAGTTTGAAGTGCAACACGATGAGTTTTCACCAAAAAAGTCAAGTTGGCCGTTCATCGGGTACCCGGGAACCGGTTCCAGGATACCCGGAAGTGGCCACTAACACTCCAGAGTGGTTCTGGCAATCGTGTATTGTATTTTTATTAAGTTTTATGGATCAATTTCAACCATTGTGAGAGTATTTGTATCACAAATATGTGTAAAACATTAAAACATGAACTTTTCGGATGTTCCGGATTTCCGGAACCGGTAGGTCACCTGGCCCTGATATTAATATTTGTGGTCAAAGTACAGGTAAATACCTGTCTAATGCAACCCGGAGCATCCTGATTGGCTGAAATTTACCGGAGATACAGGTCGTCAAAGTTGGGGTCTCAAAAAGGTCTTTTTTCGGTTGTAGCCGATTCCCGTGGCCACCGGTGTCCAAATCCGGTTTTCCATGTCGGTTTCGAAAAGGGGACGTCCTAAGCTTTCATTTGTGACCAAAAGAACCGGAATCGGTCAAAAACTGGATTTATGACGATTTTTTAAAGTGTGGGGTCGACGAACCCCAATACCTTATGTGGGAACCAGCAAAAAAAAGAAGCATCCTCCCTGATGTAAAGGGAACTCCTTCCGGATGTTTTTGCCGGCTCTGACTATCGGAAGTCCAAACAGCATCCTCCCTCTTGCACAGGGAACTCGTTCCGGATGGTTACGAAACCAGCAAACATCATCCGGAAGGAGTTCCCTGCGCATGAGATGATGCTGCCGGATTTTTTTGCCAGCTCCGTGACCATCCGGAAGGAGTTCCCTGCGCTAGAGGAAGGATGCTGTTTTCAGAAAACTGGGAAAACCATTCTCATGAACAGTCAATCCTTCAGTAGCCGGTTCCGTGGCCAGTAAACCCGGAATCCAGGCCATTTTTCACGAAACTTACCGGATTTTCTATTGCCGCAATCCAACTCCTTCTTAATTTTTGCGCGGTTTGGTCACTTCGACCGACAAAAGACGAAAAAAAACACATAAACAACATTCGAACATAAAAACTGAACAAACTTTGTTTTGAACTTTGACAGTTCCAAGTTTTAGTTGCGTTGCTAGCGCGTTGCTAGATTTGGTAACTCGCTCCCAACCGACGCGTTACGTTTTAGTTTAGCAACCCATTTAGCAACGACCGGTGTGGGAGCAAAGTTACTAACACGCGTTACAAAACGCTAAAACCGGCCTAATACTCACGCTGGTAAGGTTGCTCTAAGCGCCGATAATTTGGGATAAGTATTATTGAAATCGTAACTAAAATTCTTACTTACAATGGTTCGACCATCAATCGAACATTGTGTTTGCAACAGGGAAATCTATTTTAATTTAACCTAAACTTCTATCGGGCAGATACTTTTGCCGATTCATGCTGTCATCTGCTCTGTCACACATGACAATTCGTGCACTTACGGTGCCGCCTTACTTAAACGACGAAACAAAGCTGCGCTGCAATCTGGTTTCAGGGAACCGGTGATAACCGCCGTAACAACCGATGCAAACAGGGCTCCTTTTGAAAGCTCACCCGAGATTTTTATATGTAAATTATAGTTCGCAATTAAAATAATTTAACTCCTTCTTTGATAACGCGCTTCGTTTTCAAATTTTAAAATAAATTCAAAAAGCTGAGATTTTTTTTCGCTTTGTTGATGAGAAACAGCCTCTTGAAGTTTAAATTTAGTGATTTTTTTTTCTCGGTGTCATTGAATAAGCCCTAGTTTTTGAAATTATGATGTTTTGGAAACTATTGGTTTGATTTTGAATGTTAAAAATGAAACATTTTGAAAAAATATATTATAAAACGTATTTTTATTTTGTTATTCCAAATCCATCCCTGAACCCTTAAAGTCAAGGCCGTCCTCGTAAAAAAGCTCGGATAGCCAGCCAACCGTTCTTTTACGGGCCCCATCATAAGCCTTCTAATCTTGCGTTCCGTCTTTTTTTAACGACATTCCGAGCAAATTAAGAGTCACGCACATGCGACTCACAGTGTCGCATTTTGCGCGCAAAATCCTGCACACCTGCTTGTGCAAATGTCACTTTGTTAGTGTTTATATGCACGGAGGGAAAAACTGCTCGACTGCTCTTTTTTTATTGTTTTCATTTTTATTAAATAAAAACAGCAACAACTCACCTTTCATCTGCGCTGAGAAAGTGCTTCGGGAACGTAATGTTCTCCGGGCTAATCACTGGATAGCTGCCAGCTTTTAAGTGTAACGTAATGTCGTTCGGTTGACACACACGTTCTGTTTTTGGGAGAGAGAAAAGTAGAGGAAAATGAAATTATCACCTTGTTATTGGTACAGTAGGGTGGGGTGATGCAGGTTCTTTCTTTCTCTATGACCGATACTGGTTCTGGGACCTGAAAAGTGGCATTGATTTGGGGTAAAAACTGGAATCGATTGGGATAGGAGAACATGTCTGATGTTGAGGTAGAGAGGTAAAGGGCTTTTTGGCCGAGATTTATACTGACAGGTCTAATCTTGCACATAAATTGCCTTTTTGTTATGCTTTTAGAAGTGGGATTTTTGGATTTGGGATTGCACATTTTTTTAACATTCAATCAATCAAACTTGAGAGTTCAACAAAAGAATGCGAGTACAAAGGTGCATGGAGTAGAGAAGTACCAGGCGTTTCCTTCGAAAATTAAGATTTCGGAGGAGAAGCATGGCACTTGAGCAATTCTCTACGAAATCGGTCTTTTTTCTTCAATTTTAATTTTTGTATTTTTTAATCCGACTGAAACTTTTTTGGTGCCTTCGGTATGCCCAAAGAAGCCATTTTGCATCATTAGTTTGTCCATATAATTTTCCATACAAATTTGGTAGCAGTCCATACAAAAATGATATGTGAAAATTAAAAAATCTGTATCTTTTGAAGGAATTTTTTGATCGATTTGGTGTCTTGGGCAAAGTTGTAGGTATGGATACGGACTACGACATAAAATGCCAACTTTTCAGAAATTTCCAGGTTGTGCAAAAAATCATTGACCGAGTTATAAAGAAGAATGGGCAAATTTGGTCCAAGGATGTACACGAACGGGACCAACTTTTTTCGAAAGATCTCGCCGAGACATGAAAAAAAGTCTTCTGGACCAACTCTCTAAACCCCGGGGTTCAAAAGTTACATGCTGTTGAAGTTTGAGCATTTTGGGTTAAAATGTACAAAAAATCGTATTTTTGCTATTTCTAAAATCATTCATAAAATCTTTGTTTCATTATGGATTTCGATTTTCTTGACTTCATTCGACGCGTATCAGCAAAAACTATGAGTTCTGATATGTCTTAGCATGATTGAAACATGATTTCTCTTGTTTTTATCCGTTTGAACCGTTTGTGCAAGAGGCATCCCATAGAAACAAGTCGAAACTTCAAGGTTTTGAAACCGGGTCCAACCCAGACTGCTTCAGTGAGTATGGAAGGCTTCAGTGCAATGTTGTAACAACTTATTGGGATGGTCTGAGTCATCCGAGAACTCCTTGGAGCTAAGACCGGATCGGATCATACCCGCATGGCTTCAGTGAGTATGGTAGACTACTATGCTGATGTGTTGGATTGTCCTGGGTTCTCCTAGGACTCCCTGGAGTTAAGATCTGTGGGTCTACGGCTGTTACAAGGACTCCCTGGAATGGTCCAGAACATCCCAACATAACAGCAATACAGTCTGCCATACTCACTGAATCTTTGCGGTTATGATGCGCGGTTAAAAATCATCGACCTTTTTCTTGTTACAGTGACCCAAATATCTAAACTCCAGGGAGTCCTAGGATGACCAAAGACATCCCAACACATTAACAAAGCAGTCTACCATACTGTATGAAGCTATGCGTGTATGTTCCGGGGTCAAAAACCGTCGACCTCTTGCTTGTTACGGCTGTAGCTCCACAGATCATAACTCCAGGGAGTCCTTGGATGACCCAAGACATCCTAACACATTAGCAAAGTAGTCTACCACACTCACTGAAGCTATGCGGGTATGTTCCGTTGTCAAAACCGGTCGACATTTGGATTGTTACGGTAGTAGACCCACAGATCTTAACTTCAGGGAGTCCTAGGAGAACCCAGGACACTCCAACACATCAGCATAGTAGTCTACCATACTCACTGAAGCCATGCGGGTATGATCCGTGGTCAAAAACCGCCGACATCTTGCTTGTTACGGCGGTAGACTCACCAGTCTTAACCTCAAGGAGTTCTCGGATGACTCAGACCATCCCAATAAGTTGTTACAACATTGCACTGAAGCCTTCCATACTCACTGAAGCAGTCTGGGTTGGACCCGGTTTCAAAACCTTGAAGTTTCGACTTGTTTCTATGGGATGCCTCTTGCACAAACGGTTCAAACGGATAAAAACAAGAGAAACCATGTTTCAATCATGCTAAGACATATCAGAACTCATAGTTTTTGCTGATACGCGTCGAATGAAGTCAAGAAAATCGAAATCCATAATGAAACAAAGATTTTATGAATGATTTTAGAAATAGCAAAAATACAATTTTTTGTACATTTTAACCCAAAATGCTCAAACTTCAACAACTTGTAACTTTTGAACCCCGGGGTTTAGAGAGTTGGTCCAAAAGACTTTTTTTCATGTCTCGGTGAGATCTTTCGAAAAAAGTTGGTCCCGTTCGTGTACATCCGTGGACCAGCTCCCATACAAATTTGCCCATTCTCCTTTTTTAATCAATACTGATTTTTTCAAAAAATCGAAATTTTGGTCGCAAAAATTTTTCAACTTCATTTTTCGCTGTAAAATCAAATTTGCAATCAAAAAGTACTTTACTGAAATTTTGATAAAGTGCACCGTTTTCAAGTTAAATCCATATTTAGGTGACTTTTTTGAAAATAGTCACAGTTTTTCATTTTTTAAAATTAGTGCACATGTTTGCCCACTTTTGAAAAAAATATTTTTGAAAAGCTGAGAAAATTCTCTATATTTTGCATTCTTGAACTTTGCTGATACGAACTTTAGTTGCTGAGATATTGCAATGCAAAGGTTCAAAAACAGGAAAATTGATGTTTTCTAAGTCTCACCCAAATAGCCCACCATTTTTTAATGTCGATATCTCAGCAACTAATGGTCCGATTTTCAATGTTAATATATGAAACATTTGTGAAATTTTCCGATCTTTTCGAAAAAAATATTTTCAAAATTTTTAAACCAAGACTAACATTTTAAAAGGGCGTAATATTGAATGTTTGGCCCTTTTGAAATATTAGTCTTGATTTGAAAATTTTGAAAATATTGTTTTCGAAAAGATCGGAAAATTTCACAAATGTTTTATATTTTAACATTGAAAATCGGACCATTAGTTGCTGAGATATCGACATTAAAAAATGGTGGGCTATTTGGGTGAGACTTAGAAAACATAAATTTTCCTGTTTTTGAACCTTTGCATTGCAATATCTCAGCAACTAAAGTTCGTATCAACAAAGTTCAACAATGCAAAATATAGAGAATTTTCTCAGCTATCCAAAAATATTTTTTTCAAAAGTGGGCAAACATGTGCACTAATTTAAAAAAATGAAAAACTGTGACTATTTTCAAAAAAGTCACCTAAAAATGGATTTAACTTGAAAACGGTGCACTTTATCAAAATTTCAGTAAAGTACTTTTTGATTGCAAATTTGATTTTACATCGAAAAATGAAGTTGAAAAATTTTTGCGACCAAAATTTCGATTTTTTGAAAAAATCAGTATTGATTAAAAAAATTCAAAACTCGGTCAATGATTTTTTGCACAACCTGGAAATTTCTGAAAAGTTGGCATTTTATGTCATCTAAAACATATAAAAAAATAAAAAAAAATAAAAATAGTGTTTTTTTTGCAAATCAAGTTTTAGTGATATAAAGTTAAATAAAAAAATCACCATTTTTTTTTAACGTGTACCATTTTTTTCCAGTGTAGTCCGTATCCATACCTACAACTTTGCCGAAGACACCAAATCGATCAAAAAATTCCTTCAAAAGATACAGATTTTTGAATTTTCACATATCATTTTTGAATGGACTGCTGCCAAATTTGTATGGAAAATTATATGGACAAACTAATGATGCAAAATGGCTTCTTTGGGCATACCGAAGGCACCAAAAAAGTTTCAGTCGGATTAAAAAATACAAAAAAAATCGAATGACCGAAATCCTAGAGAACTGCTCACTTGAGGAATGTTC
>NC_068937.1:99431380-99468646 GCF_016801865.2 Culex pipiens pallens | reverse complement strand
AGCGCAAAATTTATTATCTTGTCCAAATTGGTAAATAAAAATCCCAAAGTTTCAGAGAAAATTGATCAAACCTTTCAATACCAAAATAATACCAAAATGTGCCATCCTGACTTAGAAAATTTTCCACAATTTCAAGTCATTTCTGTAGGGGGTATATCAAAAAATTTTAAAATCAAGTTCGAAATTTCCGGTTTTCAATGAAAGCATTCGCTTTGAGACATCATTTTAGTGCAAAATTAATTATTTTGTCAAAATTGGTCAAAATTTTCCCATAGTTTCAGAAGAATTTGATAAAACACTTTAATACCAAAATAATACCAAAATGTGCCATCCTGACTTAGAAAATTTTCCACAATTTCAAGTCATTTCTTTAGGGGGTATATCAAAAATGTTTAAAATCAAGTTTGAAATTTCCGGTTTTCAATGAAAGCATTCGCTTTGAGGCATCATTTTAGTGCAAAATTAATTATTTTGTCAAAATTGGTCAAAATTTTCCCATAGTTTCAGAGGAATTTGATAAAACACTGTAATACCAAAAGAATACCAATATGTGGTGTTCGACCATTGACAAATTCTGCAATTTTTCAATATCAAAACAATACCTTAAATTGGTATGATACCACATTTTGCTCTTGCATAATCCTCAAGACAAATTTTAAAGGGTCCAGGAATACCAAAATTTGGTATTGATACCAGAGAAAGGTATTATTACGCATTTCCCTTGTTATTTACCCATGCTCGGGTTTCCTCCAATCCTCAGGCAATCGTCTCCCGGGAGGACGTTCGAGGCTTTACACCTGAACTCTTTGCGTTGGCTGTGGTTGCCCCAACCCTCTCCCCACTCCCACTTGACTTGGAGACGATGCACCTCCCCCCCCCTTAACAACAACTCTTCTCGGAGTCGTCCCTTAAGAATAGAGTATCATCACAGCCTTGTTTTTCATTATTACCTTGCGTTTTACCCACTTTCCCCCCCTCTCTTTGCACACCTTTGCACCGTCTTTTGTTCATCTCTGGTGTGCATTTCCACCGTGGTGAACTTTCTTGTTTTTTTGTTCTTCTGCTAAAAGTTTACAGCATTTTCCTTGCAGATTTACACCACGCTTTGTTTTGCGGTTTCTTCGGCGCCAGGAAACCGCAATGCGCCCTTTTTGGTGGAAAATTCATCTTGCCATGGTTGTCACTTTTTCATAACTTTATGAGGGCGGCCCGTCAAAAGTGACGTCGGCTGATAGAAGGGAGGGATTTAAGGTTGACTTACCCTCAAAAAGTTGTATAACAATGAAGTACCACATTCCGTACAAGTTTTTTTTTTCAAACATGTGTTACAATATAAATTGAACACCATTGAACCATATTTTGAAGTCGCAAAAAGCAACAGTTTTGCTTTTTTCACTAAAGTAAAGTCTTTGCATGTCGGTGCATTTGTCCAAACTTAAAATATCTCAATTTGGGACCATCCATAAACCACGTGGACACTTTTTTGAAATCTCAGCCCCCCCCCTCCCTCGTGAACAATTTCCATACAAACGTGGTTTATGGATGGTTAAGGCTACCAACTCTTGCTGAGCAAAAATCCGTACACTTTGCAGATATGACACCATGGTACAGTAGTTGTTTGGTAACTGGGCTGAGAACGTAGCCCAGTCACGAATGTTGCTCGTTAACTGGGCTGAACAAAAAATAACGAGGTGACCACCGATGCATAATATTTTCCAGATGAAATATAAAAATAAAAGTTTCTCAAATTTATTTACAATGCTTACTTTTCATTTTTCTTTAATTATAACTTCAAATTAAACAAAAGTTTGAAAAAAGTTTTTTTTTTATTTATTGAATTTGATTTTTGCATCCATTAACCCCTCGGTCATTTTGGTTTGTTTTGGTTTTTTGACGTTTGTCTGCTTTTTAACTGAGCTACGGCCCAGTTATCGAGCGCCCAGTAAAAAAGCAGCTCAGTTAAACAACGCCCAGTTAGCGAACAACTACTGTATAACAAAAACTGTCAAGGAATTATTTAGATAAATTAAATTAAATAACTTTGAGAACTACAAATATAAAACTGTGTCGTTTTTACAGCTAACAAATTTCACAAAATGCTATCAGAGTGCTTATGACTTGCACGTTTAAAAGTATTCATAAAATAAACCGTGATTTGAATCAAATCATTATGGTCTTCAATTTTTTTTTGTAAAACGTTTAAAATTTTACGAAATGTCAAGTTTGCTTTTACGAATGATATCGTTCTCAGTGTTTTCACGAACACTTTTCCAGAGTTTTTTTTTTTTATTGAAAAGGTCCTATAACATGTGAAAGACAACAGTTTATGGGACCTTTAAAAAAACTAAAAAAAAAAATTTCACAGGTTTTAGAAAGCATTTGGATTTTTTAGAAAGCCTTTGGATAAATATATTAAGTAAGGAATGTCTAAAACAACAATTCTAGAGGGTTTTTTTAAAGGTCATTAAAAACATTAAAAAAAATAATCAAGTTTGAGAAAAACCCAGAAAACTCTCTCTTTTTAAATCAAACTCACAGTTAAATTAAAATGTCTAAATAACAAAAGCTTTGACCAAATCAAAAAAGCAATTCAATGTTCAAAATTTTTTAAAATTTTATACAAATCCGTATTATGCGTGAAATTCCCTACAAAAATTCCGGCCTGTTAAAAATCCGCGAAGAGAGTCGAAAATCCGTATGGTAAGGAAAAAATCCGTACAGTTGGTAGCCTTATGGATGGTTCCTTTACAGTCATAGTACAGTGCAGACTCGATTATCCGAAGCCTCGTTTATCTGAAGTTTCGATTATCCGAAGGTTTGTATGGGAATTCTGATAATCGAATCACGAGCAAAAAATTTGTTTTTCATAATTTTTTTATTTTCTTACTTTAAACATCAAATTCGAGTTCATCAACCCCAATTCAGTCAAATTTGAATGTTTGATTGCCTTTTAAATTAAAAAAAAAAAACATTTTTTCAATATATGATCACCGCCATTTTGGCCGCCATGTTGGATCTAAACAGTCTAAATCAATTCAGCGTAGTTTAGGGGTCATACCTAAGCTTTACCATACCTCGACAATCAAAAATAAGACAACGAAAAAAAAATTTTTTTTGTGATTTGATTATCCAAAGTTTCAATTATCCGAAGTGAAATTTTTCACAGGCCTTAGGCCAACCTCCTGTGGCCGAATGGTTACGGGTTTCGCCTCATAAGTGGAAAGTCATGGGTTCTTCTCAGGGTGGCAGCCTTAGGTTTAAGTTCAGAGGTAGCAGCAACCGTATGAGTATAAAACGGTTGCTTCACGTGCTCTTCTAGCATGTGATCAATCTTGGGATATTCCTTTGCGCCTCTTCCCAAAATACTTTCCTCGTGTCTTCGCATGTAAATAATGCCCAGCCGATCGGTATTGCACTGCAGTCCAGTCGCATTGTCCAGATCAGAGCAAAGGGAACACCGCAAGAGTAGCACCGCAAAAAGACAATTGTCTTTACAAGACCCCGCGCGGCAAATAATAGCTGCTGGGAAGAGCTTGAAAAATGACACGAAAAAATTGTCACCGCGGTTCTAGCGATACATAGCGCACAAGGCACAAGGAAAGGAGTTTACAGCATCTGGATGGAACAGCACTTTCCCTCTCAATAGGGACTGTGTTATAGATCTGGAAATGCTTAATAACAGTAAAAATGGGTAACACGATACAATAGTCCTTGTAATCAGGATTCCGTGTCTTAATACTCAAACAGAAAAAAAGGCCTTAGGATAATCGAGTCTAGAAGGGGTGCTCAAAGTTTTTGGAGGATGGGCTAAATTTGAAGGTCAAATGAGCTTGCGGGCCAAATTTACAACATAAGATATTTAAAAAAAATACGACTAGAAAATACATTTTTCAGCTGACTTAAAAAAATGATTTTTTTCAGCATTACCGTTAATGAAAACACTATAAAATAACATAATAATATGAATAATAATACATAGAAAACACCAAATAGCATTTTTTTCTAGGTATTGTTGAATTTATTGTTTTAAGTATTTAAAAAAAATGTTTTTCATTGAAGGTACTTGTGTTATCAATCAAAAAAAAAATGTTTAAAGAATTTTTATATTTTGAAAACATGAAAACATGACATGTAATCTGCATAATTCATGTAACAGCGTAATTTTAGCTTTAAAGTAAGTGTGACTTATAAGAAATCGTTGAGAGCCAGAATTTCAACATCTAAACAAAAAAATGTTAGGAAATGTTTTAAGCACCCTTAAAATTGATTTTCATTCATTATTTTCAAAAAATGTAAGATTCGACAAAAAAAAAACAAAAAACATTTTAGCGAAAATATATTTAATCATCTAAAATGCACAAAAACATCCAATTATTTTTGAATAAACCAGAACATGCTCGAAATGATTCTAAACGCAGAGAAATGCATTTTTAATTGATTTCAGATGATTGCACTTTAATTTCCATTGACATTTTGAAGTTTTTTGAAACAATATTTTTTGCCCATGGTTTTTCGAGCAAATTTTTGATAATTGGGGGAGAGGAGGAATGTCGAAAAAAGCTTTGAAAAATACTTGGAACAGCCTTATTTCTCCGATTTCAACATTTTGTCTGCCTTAATCCTGAAAGCCAGAATTTCCAAAAATGTTCGATGAAGGTTTGGATGATATTTACTAGAAGATTAGCATAAAAATGTTTGCAAGTGATCAACGGGCCATTTTACATGGTAATTCAAAACGGATCCGCGGGCCACAAAAAATCACCTCGTGGGCCACGTTTGGCCCGCGGGTCATACTTTGGTCACCCCTGGTCTAGACTGTATTAAGTTTCGGTTGAAAGTTTTACAAGTTTATGAAGTTTTTTTTAAAGTCGTCGGTTCGTCGCTGTTGCATACAAGCAAAAATTGCATGCAATATGTGGGAGTAGCGAACAATTCTAATCCTTCGTACAAACTTTGGAGAAAACCAATTCGGCCCTGTCTGACTCAGAATCCCGCAGCATTTGACACGTCTGCTGTAAAAAAAGATAGGACGTGTCACAAGATAGCACACAAGCGACGAAATATAAAGCTTTCGTAAAATAATTTATGCTCACAGAAAAGCAGTAACAAACCATCGTTAAATTCAATCATGAACCCATAATTGGTGTCTTATGACGCTCGAGAATCGAATGTTGAGGTTCGCAATTTCTTCAAGCTACCTACTTCCAACCAACAAAACAAGAAACCAATTTCCCCTAAGCTCTTTCAGTGCACACAAAGTTGGAAAAGCGCGTGGTTGCACCACTCGTTTCAATTTCAGGATCTGCATTTATTTTGTTTCGAATGTTTATTTGCTATTTTATGTTTTGACTTGGCGTGTGAGCTTATTTTTGGAGGAGGGGGAGAACAAAAGCCAATCCACTTTTTTCCGGGGGACGACTAGAGCACAGTGTGGGAGGTGTGGGGTGGAAAGTTATAAATTTGCAATTTCCGAATCCTTTTTCGATGCGCGCCAGGGAAAAATAACAATGATCATAAAAATAAATATATAATAACCGACGACGACGGGGACGGGTTTGCTGTGTTCGGTGCTGCTTCTGGTGTGGAAGGTAGTTTGCAGTGTGTTTTTCCGCGGGGGCAGAATAAAAATAAATAAACGGCACAACAGAATCGAATCATTCGAAAAGGTGCAACACCGTTGGCGATTGCGGGAGTTGATTTTTGTGCATCTCTCTCTCTCTCTCTCTGGAAGGAAATCATAAACCTCCCGAACGCGTCCTTGCACATTCGATTGTTTCTGGGTGGGTGGGCTTCTGGTTGGTGTTTGCTGTTTTTCCATCGGGAAAATGTGTGTGTCGAGGGTGGGAAAACGAACAACAGCAATCATTTCGGACGCAAATTATTTATATACCTGAATCGATAAAATTTATATTTCACAATGCATCACAGACAGCTCTGCACCTCTGTCAAGGGCAGGGTCACTACTTATCTGCTTCCGGATGAGATCATCGTTCGATTATGACAGTTATTGATTTTCTTTTTGAATAGGGGAAGTTTTTTAATCTATGTGTGTGTGTAATTTCAATTTTATTTGAGTGTTTGGAAAATCTCCAATTTTTCGTTTACTTGTTAAAAATTTTGTGTTGGCTTGCTGAGAACTAAAGACACAGTGTTATTAGAACTGTTATATTTGAACAATTTTCTTGGTTTTTGTATTTAACATAAAGATGTTGTCGTGGGGCGACCCTAAAAATATTCAAAGTATAATATCGCACAGTTTGTGATGTAAAATTACATCCCACAAAATATGGAACTTCCCGGGCAGACGGTAATAACAAAATTTATGCCATTTCAATAACAAATACTGTTAAAATAACAATAAGTGTTATAGAATCTTCTTGAAAAATCTATTTTTGCATAAGGGTTCAATAACAGTTTATGTTATCATAACAAAATTTGTTATTTGTCTGATATTGGTTGAAAGCCAAAACAACTTTGGAATAACATTTTTTGTTATGGAAGAATATCTCCAACTGTTATTGGGATGATCGGCTTAGTTGTTAAAATAACAGAAACAAAATTATAACAAAGATTTTTTCGAAGAATAACTAAAAATGTAATTAGTCTGTTATTACAATAACAATCCAATAACAAAAAAATCATAACGACGAATAACAAATCTTGTTATAAATAACATAAAATGTTATTGGCCTAGTATTTTCAAATATCAAAAAATGTTATTCCCAAGTTATTTCCGTTTGCTCGGGTTACCATCAGAAACTGCTGAAAATTTAGTATATTTTGATTTGGCAAAAACTTTGTGGGGAGCTTCCCTATGATCCTATGTTTCCATATAATGTCAACGGATGTAATATCAAAATCAATTTTCCCATACAAATTTCCATACAAAATTGAATTGCTTTGCACAAAGTGAGGATTAAACCAATCGTTCGCAAACATTGGGGACTTGTTTAGGACCCCAAAAGGAACAGAAAAATTGCTGTGCTCACTAAATTTGGACAACTTTATTTTTTTCCATGCAACCATATTACACCCTACTGGGTCATTCCTTCCCACGCATTCGACTTCGACCGTCACCAAATCTGTTCATATTGGGTGTTGTTTTTGCCTCATTGCCATTAGGAAAAATAAACACATTTGCTGAAACTGCCATTTTTTTTTGTTTTTGGCATAAATTCAATTTGGGACATTTACCTATATTTTCGTAACGAAATTTTGAAAAAAATATTTCTTTACATTTCAAGGCCTACACAGAAAAAAATGATGGTAATATTCATCAGGGAATGGGACAGATTTTGTGTCAAAAAAATGTGTAATTTTACATTAGGAACTGGTGAATTTTCATCAGGCTCACATTTTTACACAATTTAGGAAATATTACTCAAAAAAGAGTCAATATTCAACCAACAAAATTTTCAACATTCCAGAATTTGCAATATATTGTTGTAAATGGATGGATTTGTAAGACATTTGCTAAGCAATACAAGACTGTCCAACGTAAAAACGTAATATCCCAAGAAATATTCAATTCACCCTGAGATTTACATTGATTTTAATGTAAAAAAAAACTCTCAGTAATTTAACGCAACTGTCAAATTTCCCGTAAGTGCTCGTCCAAAGGGTTTTTCATATCTGGCAACACTGTAAGTAAATTTTGAGTATGCCATTGGATTCTACATCATGACTTTTTGTTAAGTCTTCTCCTTGGAAATTGCATTTTAAAAATTAGGTTTTAGTAAAATCTAAAAAAAGAAAGGGGTGCCACGGGCGCGGGGATGGATCAAATGTCACCAAACTTGGAATTATTTGTTTTTGAGGCATACACTAACTTGGGAATGAATGATCCAGCTGTCCATACAAAAATGGTATGTAAATATTCGAAAGTTTGTATCTTGGGAAAGGATATTCTGATCGATTTGGTGTCTTCGTTAAAGTTGTACACAGAAAAAATATGTGAATTTACTCGACACGGAAAAAATGAATTATATGTAAACTCAGTTGATGTAAACTTGAGATTCGACGTAAACGGTTGAATCACACGTAAAATCATGTTTTTACGTATAATTTGTTACAAATTTAGATCAAATTGCATTTGGGTAATTCTCCGCCAACTCACACAGCAGTTGCCCCGACCCCTCTTCGATTTGCGTGAAACTTTGTCCAAAGGGGTAACTTTTGTCCCTGATCACGAATCCGAGGTCCGTTTTTTGATATCTCGTGACGGAGGGGCGGTACGACCCCTTCCATTTTTGAACATGCGAAAAAAGAGGTGTTTTTCAATAATTTGCAGCCTTAAACGGTGATGAGATAGAAATTTGGTGTCAAAGGGACTTTTATGTAAAATTAGACGCCCGATTTGATGGCGTACTCAGAATTCCGAAAAAACGTATTTTTCATCGAAAAAAACACTGAATTTTTTTTAAAAACTCAGCCATTTTCCGTTACTCGACTGATAAAAAATTTTTTTTGGAACATGTCATTTTATGGGAAATTTAATGTTCTTTTCGGATCTACATTGACCCAGAAGGGTCATTTTTTCATTTAGAACAAAATTGTGCATTTTAAAATTTCGTGTTTTTTCTAACTTTGCAGGGTTATTTTTTAGAGTGTAACAATGTTGTACAAAGTTGTAGAGCAGACAATTACAAAAATTTTGATATATAGACATAAGGGGTTTGCTTAGAAACATCACGAGTTATCGCGATTTTACGAAAAAAGTTTTGAAAAAGTTGGTCGTCATCGATCATGGCCGTTCATGGTCACCCGCGACACGGACGACGAAACAAAGAGAAACGCAAAAAGTAACTTTTTCAAAACTTTTTTTCGTAAAATCGCGATAGCTCGTGATGTTTATCAGCAAACCCCTCAAGTCTATATATCAAAATTTTTGTAATTGTCTGCTCTACAACTTTGTAGAAAATTGTTATACTCTAAAAAATAATCCTGCAAAGTTAGAAAAAACACGAAATTTTAAAATGAAAAAATTTGTTCTAAATGAAAAAATGGCCCTTCTGGGTCAATGTAGATTCGAAAAGTACATTAAATTTCCCATAAAATGACATGTTCCAAAAAATTTTACAGCTGAGTAACGAAAAATGGGAGAATTTTTTAAACTTTTTTAGTGTTTTTTTCGATGAAAAATACCTTTTTTCGGAATTCTGAGTACGCCATCAAATCGGGCGTCTAATTTTACATAAAAGTCCCTTTGACACCAAATTTCTATCTTATCACCGTTTCAGGCTGCAAATTATTGAAAAACACCTCTTTTTTCGCATGTTCAAAAATGGAAGGGGTCGTACCGCCCCTCCGTCACGAGATATCAAAAAACGGACCTCGGATTCATGATCAGGAACAAAAGTTACCCCTTAGGACAAAGTTTCACGCAAATCGAAGAGGGGTCGGGGCAACTTTTCCAGATTTCGTGTGAGTTGGTAGAGAATTACCCATTTAAATTAAAATGTTTAATGACGTGCAAAAGTGTTACATCATAAATGATGTAACATTCGGAAATATTTTTTTGTGTGTAGGTATCGGTTAGGACTATTCTGAAAAAATAGCTACAATCTAAAAAAAATACCGATTTTTTATATTTTTTCATGAATTTCATATGAAAAACTTTTTTTGAATATATTTTTTGAAATTTAAAATCGAATTTTCTCTCGAAAAGAACTTTTCACATTTTTTAAAAGTGCATCATTATTAAAATATTTGCTTTAATTTCGGTTTTGAGAAATAATATTTGTTTCAAAAAGCTGTTTTTATTTCTAAAACTGCGTCTAACAAATGTAAGATTGGTATATTAGTTCCTGAGATACGGCCACTCAAATATAAAAGAACAAGACTTGAAGGTTTCGAAGTGTCATCCAAACTGGACTCAATTTTAAAAGCCGTTTCCTCTGAAAAAAATGTCCGATTTTCAATATTTAAAAATGAATAATTCGTTCCCAAAAAAAAAAAAAAATAATAATTCCAAAAAGTGTCCACGTGGTTTATGGATGGTCCCATAATTTTCATATCGTCGTGATCGTGCTATCTTGTCACACGTAGATTTTGGGACAAGTTAAGAAAAAAACGCAATTTTGTGTAGCTTTCATTCTCTCACCTTTTGACTTTCTCAGATCCCAAAAATTTTATATGAATCCTGAGACATTCGAAAAACCAAAAAAAACTCCGTGCATTGTGGTCATATGAAAGAAGTTTCGATCTGATGGTGCTAACTTGACACAGTCTGAAAATTGCTGTAAGTTAGACAACTGGCCAAATGGATTTTAGTCAGAACGCATTTGACACACGTACACGCCCGACTGCAAACATATGTAAATTTAACTCGGGACTCTGGCAACCAAATTCAAGCAAACTTCGCGACAATGCACAGAATGGTCAGCCAAACACAACACCTTTTATTTTGTTTACATTACGTGTTTTAGTTTTTGTTTATTCAAGGTCAAACATTAAGACGCGTTTTTCTCGAAACGTCCAAATGAAACTGTTATTGTGTGAAACTGAATCAGAAATGATTCATTTGTCTGAAAATCATTTCTTTTTCAATAAAGAACCCGTCTTGAACTCCAACCAGTACTTCTATAGTAAAATCGATAGCGAGCTTTTTCCCGTACTAGCAGGTGACATTTGATCCGATCTAATGTGCCACATGCAACGGATAAAGATACACGCTAGAGTACAGTGTTTGCGCTCGTAAACCAGTATTTATGATGATCTATAGATTGAATATATACTTTTGTTCTACATACCCCAGCAATCAGTCGCCACCACCATAAAGCTGATAATTTTCTCACAACAGCTTCTGATTCACAACAACGGCAACGACAACAAAGTTTACACAAACGGAATCGCTCTCATTCACAACTTTTCCCATCACTGACTGATTGCAAAGCACAAACTAATTCAATAACCACCGCCAGTTAGTCGCAGTCTCCCCGTTCCCACTCAGTCGCTGTCGCTCAAATTTGGAACATTGCAAAAAATGAAAACAAATGCGACGAAAACAGAGCACTCACTTAAATTCAGCAGCAGAGTCACACAATTGGACAAACACGCGCAATTTAAACTGATTAGGTCGTAGGGCTGAACGCAACTGCGGCAAGTTTTTGTACCGAGCTATGCCGTCAACGCCGGATTCTACAGCTGCAGAGTTGTTTCACACGTGGGTGGGCGGCCGACCGTCCCCTTAAGTAGTCGATATGCATCACGAGAATAATTTCATCGACACTTCTCTTTGCGTCGTTCTCGGGTTCTTCGCTGCGCTGAACACTAAACTGGTCTAACTTAATCGCGGACGAAGTAATTCAACTAGTGTCTGCATTCTCGGAATAGTTTGCTGAAGAGGAAGAGCGAACGCAGTGCCGCGACCGACCGTTGGAATGATACTGGAAAGTGCATGTGTCGAGTCGGAATGGTTGGAGAGGGGGACTTTTTTTATATTTATAGATAAGAGAGCACTGATAAGAGCGGGCTCGATAAAGTGATTTGTAGGGAGCTTACTTGGGGACTTGTTGGTTTGGCGGGAATTGGCCATGAATGATATCGTTGTTACGTTTTGGTGTTATCTCGCTAGACTTCGGTTTAAATTTGGATAGAATGAATTATAAGGATTAATTCGATTACAGCTCAAACGTCAATACATTGGTTTTTGTTTGTGCAATTTGAAAAAGATTTAAAAATGTTTTGTTTCCACATTTTGAGTGGACTGGTCACTAGGGTGGTCCAAATCCGAGGTTTCTCGGGGCTATCCCTTGAATTCATAGATCAACCCATCACTAGGCTAAATTCAAAATTTGAGCTCTGAGATTTCAAAAAAGTGTCCACGTTATTTTCAGTGCAATCAGCTGGAAATAATTAAAAATGCATTTTCTTGAGTTTATAATTAATTTTAACATGTTTGAGTTAATTTAGACATATTTCGAGTGTTAGTAAATTTATTCCTCAAAAAAATAATAAATAAATAAAAATGTTTCCGTTAAAACTTGGATTTTGTGAGAACTAATTATTGCAAACCAACTGTACTGTATAATGTATTTTCCATGCCTTTTAACGATACACATCAACCATAGCTTTTGCACCCAGATTTCTGTTACAGACATTTTAGTATCTTCAATACTACGGGAACTATCGATATAATTTTTTATTCATCCCCTAAATTACTGTCTTCGTAGTTACTCACAACAAAGTTTCACTATTTTTACAATCAGATTCTTGCAGGATTGGGTCCGTAAGTTTGACAATTTTGGAATATGAAGACAACAACTTCCTTGGTTGCTGTACACCATTAACATAAAATTTTTGAATTTCGATTTTTTTTCTTGACACCCCTCCCCCCTTCACCAAGGCCAGGGCCGAGGGACAACAACTTTTAATTCAATTCAATTCAATTCGGTTTTATTGGTGAATTATCAATATACAATAAGTTCTTTTGGAATACATAAAAGAGTTTTGGAGTTCCTTTCAGCTGTGTGTTACATCATAATCCATTTTGGAACAATTGTTGCTTGTAGCTAAGGGGTTACCGAAAGTAAGAAAAAGTAACAAAAAAAAAACTTACTACAATTGCAAGGGAAAAGGGGATAGAAAGTGGCTTAAAACTAGATCACAGTTTTTTATCCTTTATAGATGTGCTTAATCATCAGCTCCCCGAGGGCCAGAAATTGCTCCGCCTTGTTACGGCAGCTCCGAAACCGCGTCATCATCTCCCCCGCGAGAGCAAAGAACTCCGGCAGGGTAAAGAGATCTTCCCCGGTGACTCCTTGCTGGACCGCTTCACCGCTACCGGCAGCGACCACGCTTGCAAACTATCGCCCCCAGCCAGGAGGGAACGCTGAATTGTCCGCTGGAACCGTACGCTGGACAGCTGCAGGAACGGCTGCATTCGTACTTCGCTGAGGAGGGTGGGACGCTACTGCTTTCTTCTTCCTCTTTTCTTGCTCCTCGAGGTAGGACTTGCGCGCGACGCATCCGCGGTAATTACCGGTATGGTTACCACCGCAGTTCGCGCACTTTACGCGCGGCTTGGTTTGTTCTGCCTTGTCCCCCAAGTCCGCCTTTCGTGGCAGTGCGCACACCTCCGAGAGGTGTGACTCACCGCACTTCACGCAGCGGGGCTGGAGGTTGCAGTTCCTCGAGCCGTGGCCGGATTTCTGGCATCGGTGACATTGCGCTGCGTCCGTCGGATTTTTTGAGTAGAACCGCCAGTTTACCCAAAAACCGTCCAACGCCTTAGTCCGCCGCAGGTCTTGAAGTTTGACGGTGCCGCGATCGAAGTACAACAGGTACAGTGTGTGTGTACCTGTGATGTTTGTCTTCCGCGAGAGGACTTTTATGTCTCGCGGCGATATTCCGACACGTCAAATTTTCCATTCCGGAAAAAAAAATCGCAAAAATTCCCAGGATTTCCCGAAAAAAAATATCCCGAAGTATACATTTTGTTATCTTTTTTAGACAATGCTTTGAAAATATACAAAAAAAAAAAATGAGAAAATCGAATTTGATTTTATTAAATTTAATCTACTGTTGATATTGAACTAATCAGCTTGTCTGTAAATTTAATTTCAAAGTTTAATTCAGATAAAATTTATTTCTGATGCTTATTTGTCGGCCCCACAATAACGGTATTACCTAATGAAAATAAACTATTTTAATTCTGGTATCCTTTTAAAACAAAAATTGTTGTTATATCTTTCAAATGATATCAACCCCTTCCAGCCAAGATCAAAATTGAGATTTGTTTAACGTTTTTATTTACCGTGACCAAATTGGATTAAAATTTAATTGATATCATTAAATTTTTCAAAAGGGTTGTGCAAGAAAAAAAATGTTCGAAAAGTGTTCGAAAAATCACATCTTGAATTAAATAAATTATTAGATAAGTTATTTGACACAAAAAAAAAACAAATTTTGCATGGTTTTTTTTCATTGCAGCTTTAAGTGTCAATGTTATTCTTATACATGGGTAATTCTCCGCCAACTCACACAGCAGTTGCCCCGACCCCTCTTCGATTTGCGTGAAACTTTGTCCTAAGGGGTAACATTTGTCCCTGATCACGAATCCGAGGTCCGTTTTTTGATATCTCGTGACGGAGGGGCGGTACGACCCCTTCCATTTTTGAACATGCGAAAAAAGAGGTGTTTTTCAATAATTTGCAGTCTGAAACGGTGATGAAATAGAAATTTGGTGTCAAAGGGACTTTTATGTAAAATTAGACGCCCGATTTGATGGCGTACTCAGAATTCCGAAAAAACGTATTTTTCATCGAAAAAAACACTAAAAAAGTTTTAAAAATTCTCCCATTTTCCATTACTCGACTGTAAAAAAATTTGGAACATGTCATTTTATGGGAAATTCAATGTACTTTTCGAATCTACATTGTCCCAGAAGGGTCATTTTTTCATTTAGAACAAAATTTTTCATTTTAAAATTTCGTGTTTTTTCCAACTTTGCAGGGTTATTTTTTAGAGTGTAACAATGTTGTACAAAGTTGTAGAACAGACAATTACAAAAATTTTGATATATAGACATAAGGGTTTGCTTATAAACATCACGAGTTATCGCGATTTTACGAAAAAAAGTTTTGAAAAAGTTGGTCGTCATCGATCATGGCCGTTCATCTTTACCCGCGACAGACACGGACGACGAAACAAAGAGAAACGCAAAAAGTAACTTTTTCTAAACTTTTTTTCGTAAAATCGCGATAACTCGTGATGTTTATAAGCAAACCCCTTATGTCTATATATCAAAATTTTTGTAATTGTCTGTTCTACAACTTTGTACAACATTGTTACACTCTAAAAAATAACCCTGCAAAGTTAGAAAAAACACGAAATTTTAAAATGAAAAATTTTGTTCTAAATGAAAAAATGACCCTTCTGGGACAATGTAGATTCGAAAAGTACATTAAATTTCCCATAAAATGACATGCTCCAAAATTGTTTACAGTCGAGTAACGGAAAATGGGAGAATTTTTTAAACTTTTTTAGTGTTTTTTTCGATGAAAAATACGTTTTTTTCGGAATTTTGAGTACGCCATCATATCGGGCGTCTAATTTTACATAAAAGTCCCTTTGACACCAAATTTCTATCTCATCACCGTTTCAGGCTGCAAACTATTGAAAAACACCTCTTTTTTCGCATTCGCATTCGCATTCGCATTCGCATTCGCATGGAGATGGTGATCTTAGCGGGTTGCAGACTGGATTTCGTCATGTATATGTGATGATTGTCCAGCCCAGGTTGCTTAGAAATTGATTAAAGGGAATTAGAACCAATTCTACTCGAACAGGACAGGCAGCACCATGAGAGCCATCCATTGCCGGCCGCTCCCATCTCCACCATTCACCGGGGCAGGAATAAGGATTAGGAGCACGGGAAGTGTTGATGCTGAACTTACTTAGAAAAAGGTAGCGAAACCGCAGGCTCTTTTTCCCAACCCTATTGTGGAACTCAATCAAATTGATCGTTTGACCAAATTTGATCGAATTTAAACAACAGGGCTGCGCAAGCATCGCGTGGAGTTGGTAGTTGTGAAGGGTGAAGGTCTGGGAGTCGCCCCAAGCAAGCGATACGACCAATGGCATAAAAGATTTTAACTGGTAAAATATTAGTCTCAAGGCATGCAATCGGATGCTGCTGTCGAGAAAATTCTTGTTTAGTTAATTTTAAAATTTAAATTTTTAATGTTTTGAAGAGTTATTCTCAAGGCACGCAATCGGATGCTGCTGTTGAGATAGTTCGCGTTTAAATGTATGTATTATTTGCATATTAAAGGGTTTCTGATTTTATTCGCAAGCTAAGCCATCGGAAGCGGCTGTTGAGGCAACTGTATTTTAATTATTTTGGATATTTATTTACTGAAGGGTCCTATTTTAGACAGCCGGCTGTGGAAAAACAGGACCAAAAATATCATTTTTTAACTACTCAAAATATGTATCAGCGTTACGATAGAAATGGCACTCGAGGAAGGGAGGATTGATTTTTTTTTTCATTCGTGTGAAAACTATTATCAAAGACGCAAAAAAAGATAGAAAAAAGGTGCGCGACAGACTTAAACAATTACACGATACGAAAAATAAATGAAAATATAGTAAATAACCGGCGCAATAGAACAAAGAGTATAAAAATACCGATTTGAGTTTTGTTTCTAAGAGAAAGAGAGAGAAAGAGAGAGAGAGAGATCAAGGGGCCAAATCAGATACCACCACGTTTGATGCAACGCAAGATATCGAATCTAAATAAATACAATAACTTTGTTTATACATTTTGCATAAAAAATTACAAATACGAAAAAAGACAGCTCAATAGATATTTCTTTAAATATTCCGTTCAATGCTAAACTGCTTTTACCGCTTTTACTCAATCACATATCTGTATCAAAAAGTTTTAAAAGTCTGTCAAGAATAAGTATCAGGCAACACAGCACGCGCTGACGTTTGTGATGTTTTGTTTTTATCTCTCTCTCTATCTCTTTCTCATTGCAACCAAAATCATCAAAACAAGTTGGACCAAGTGCGATGATTACGAAGTGAATAATAAAAGAGTAAAATAAAACCCAAAGATTTTCTAATTGGAAAGCTCTCACCGGATTGTCTACTTCATCCAATTGCAAAATTACAGCATGCAAAATGATGCGTTTTCCAACGTGCTGCAAAATGATGCATCGCCATCAAATTCTGCACTCCAGACCACAAAAAAATTTAGTTTTTCCTTGCAACTGTTGGTACATTTTTTCCTTTTCGCCACATTATCTTTCTTTCCTACACTGAATGCGCTGAGCAACATTTCTTTCACGAGCTATTCTGATTTTGACGTTTGATGAAGCACTTCTCTTTCGCACTAAACATCGCACCAATTTCAGAAGAAAACATCGCAGCCGGAGGGCGTAGCTCTAGCGTTGCAGAAGAGCATTGAGCGAAACTGAAAAATGCTTTTTTTCCTTCAATCGACGCTTTTTTCACGTCAACTTCACTCCCAGGTGCAATGCCCCACACTTAGTCACTACAATTCACGAAAATAATGACGAAAACACTAAAGAAGCCGTGCCACAAAACAAAAATTTGAGGACCAAACGAGATCGCGTGCACTCGCGTCGCTGGCCGGGTTGCCAATCAAAACACCTCTTTTTTCGCATGTTCAAAAATGGAAGGGGTCGTACCGCCCCTCCGTCACGAGATATCAAAAAACGGACCTCGGATTCGTGATCAGGGATAAAAGTTACCCCTTAGGACAAAGTTTCACGCAAATCGAAGAGGGGTCGGGGCAACTTTTCCCGATTTCGTGTGAGTTGGTAAAGAATTACCCACATATTCTCTTGAACTGGTCACTGAGACAAATTTAAAAGCGATTTTATGGTTGTGGAGCATGGATCTTCACTGTCCTAACTCTTAAATTTTAACCAAAAATACTAATGAGCATTTTTTGATTTGGTTCTATTTGAAAGACAGCACATAATTAGAAAATTTATAATTTCTTAAAGTTTTAAGATTTTTTACAAGCAGTCAAGCCAGTAATTGATCCTGAAAGCCATTTTGACCATTAATGTTGCTGTTCTTTACAATTTTGTTGTATAATATTAATCAGATACTGGATCAGAATAATTTTCGATAATTTTGAGATTTCCCGGGAAATTTGTTGAAAAATTCCCGTTCCTCGGGAATTTTGTAACCCCGAGAAATTAGACGTTCGAATAGAACCTGTTCAAATAAAACTCAAGAAATGTCCATACGAGGAAAGGTAGGGGTCCGGAATTTTCAATGAAGTTGTAAAGTGTTTTATTGATGGCCCCTTAGAAGATGATGGTGATTAAAATTAAAGTTCTAACAATTTTCAATTTTGTGTAATAACTGTGCCTACGATGGCCAGTAAAAATAACTTTTCAAAATGGCTACTATTGCCTTAAACTACCATCTTTAACCAACAGTCGATCGATGTTGTTTCATTTTATTATTATCCTTCATTGAAATTCCACGCCAAAACGAACCCGTGTCCGCCTTTATTGCCGGTACCATCACCGCGGAACGATGAGCTTGTACTAATTTCTCCCCGGCGTGATGTGCGGCAATGTGTGTACTCTTCGGAGGATTATCCCCGCTTAAGTAGAGTTATTCCGCCGAAAAATTGCCCAACTTTTTCACTTCCAAACGCGCGCAAAAGTTTCCCAAATGGGCTGAAATTCAAATTTAATTGACAATTGTATGACCCCGGCCTGGCTGGGGCTGGAACCCCCCCTCCGGCTAAATGTCCATCACTGATGACGCCGCGTGCGAACTACACAACCCGGAACGATTACGGCCTCCGGGCAGGGCCACGCTACTCTTGTTAATGGGATTTCTTTGTCCGGGCGGGCAGGACGAGCCTCCTCGGGTACACATTTGCGCGAGGTCATTGTTGCCGTGGTTGGGGTGCTGCTCTATTGCCCGATTCTGCAAACATCCGGCGCACTCTTCCGGGGTTCGGCAGTCGTAGTCGCGTCATCTACGCAAATGGACCATGCAGCAGTGATGCTGTGGCTGGATTCGGAACAGGGTGGTTCTATGAAAAATGACAGATGCTTCTAAATCTTGGGTTAATTTGAAAAAGTTGAAAAGATATTACGTATCTGGCAACCCTTTCTTAAATTATGAGTAATTCAATCAGTAAATTCAAGGGACTACTCGCGATTTGATCCCTGCATCTTCTGCTTGTGAGACAGGAGCCGCAACCATTAGATCACGGAGCCGGTATTGGAATGCCAAAACGAGTTTAAAACAAGTCATTGAAGATCTGGCAACTCTGTCATAAGATAATTTCAAAAAAAAAAGATTTCATTATTTTAGCCAAAATGTAAAGGCAAATTTCGGGAAATCAATTGAATTTTGACAAGTAATTCAAGCGCTGCACGGAGTGACGACGCTTCTCTATCTCAGGTTCTCTATTCCGAACTCTGAATACAACAATTCTCAAAAAAATCAATAAAAATGATTAACTTATCTCTTATTTGTTTACTATGATTGTTCTACAATGGGACAACCCTAAAAGCTGTAGCCAAACAAAATCACTAGGTGAGCCCTTTCCCGTCCAACAAAAACAGTGCCAGCAAGCGTTTGTTTGGTGATGGTTCGGAAGCGTTTTTTATTTTAATTTTGTTTGTTCACGTCAATTTATAAATGCAGTTTTTTGCGCGGTTGTTTAAACAAAAATCTCTCCTTTCAAACGGAAAGCAGAATTGGTTTTTATCTGGCGTGCTCTCTCCTTTGGGGACACGTGCAAACTGTGCATAATGCTGATAATGGTGATGATGATCCTGGTGGGGCGGGCGCGCGATGGAATTTCGAGGTTTTGGCTGCGGCTCGGGTTTTTGTTTGCATAGTTGTGGGTGGCGGTGGGGGATGGTTATTAAATTTTATGACACTTTTAAATGGTGCTGCCTCGGTGGAGAAGGCGCAGTTGTTTGAATAGGTCAAGCCGTTTGTGGCAAACAGTTGGATTAGCTTTTGGAAATGGTGGAGCTGGAATTTGGAAGATGAATCCGGAGAAAATAAAAGAACCGTAAAACGGGTTGACTTTGAAGCGGGGGTGATGCGTTTGCGATGCATTTAATTTAACACTTTTTCCATTTTCCTTACATTTGTGAATTGGGTACTAAAGCCCTATGTCAATTTTTATGTACAACGGTAAAAAACACGATAACAAGACAACATTTTTTCGATGAATCAACTAAGGTCCCCTTGGAACGAGCTGTCAAGTAGGAACTTTTCTGTCAAGAAGGACCGCAAGGTTAATTTTTCCAAATTGATTTAAAAATCTATTTTAAACTCTTTGTGGTCGTACAAAGGGTCATTGTACTCAGAAAAATAAGCTTTATCGCTGTAAACAATAATATCAGCAATCTAAGCTTCATTTTAGGACCCAATTGACGAATGGCTTCAGCCATAAAATTTTCAACCACAACTTTAGCTTGACCTGATTTCAATGTTTGTTGAGGCATGAAAATTACAAGGAAAAGTTTGAATCAATAAAAGGAAGTTTTTTTTTAACAAAGTTGATTGAGAAATTTTATTTTTATTCTCTGAAATTAAAATAAAAGAAGTTGTTGTTGTTGTTGATGATTTTATTAGGGGAACTTTAACCCTATGGGTCATTCGCTCCCGTAAATAAATAAAAGAAGTGTTCAAACAAAAATGTATGAAAAACCCAATTTTCTGACGGTTGGGTGTGTACGGTCCACAACCTCCATTCAAATATCCCCAAAAGTGAGACTTTTATTGAAAATTTAATGCTCTACAACTTTCTAGAACATACCAAAGCTGTAAAACTCGATCCTGAAAAGTTATTAGTGATTTAAAAATGTCATAATTGTATGGAAAACATTTTTTTCGCCAACTTTAGGCTCGGGTATCAATGAGTTAATCTCAACCAATTTCGCTCAAAATTTGCACACATGCTTAAAATAACCCAAAATACCGTTTTCCGATTGTGGAGCAGGGGGTCATTTTTTCTGGGCACCCTACTGAAGATATATTAACATTCAAAAACTTGTTCAAAAATCTGTATCTTTTGAAGGAAATTTTTTGATCCATTTGGTGTCTTCAGCAAAGTTGTAGGTATGGATAAGGACTACACTGAAAAAAATGTTACACGGCAAAAAACATTTTGGTGATTTTTAATTTCACTTTTTGTCACTAAAACTTGATTTGCAAAAAAACACTATTTTATTTTTTTTAAATTTTTTGATATGTTTTAGGGGACATCAAATGCCAGTATTTTAGAAATTTCCAGAATGTGCAAAAAATCTTTAACCGAGTTATGATTTTTTGAATCAATACTGATTTTTTCAAAAAATCGAAATGTCGTTCGCAAAAAAAATTCAACTTCATTTTTCTATGTTAAAATCGAATTTGCAATCAAAAGGTACTTTAATGAAATTTTGATGAAGTGCACCGTTTTCATGTTATAGCCATTTTTAGGTAACTTTTTTGAAAATAGTCGCAGTTATTCATTTTTTTTATTTAGTGCACATGTTTGCCCACTTTTGAAAACAATATTTTGTGAAAAGCTGAGATTTTTTTTCTCTATATTTTGCTTTTTTGAACTTTGTTGATACGACCCTTAGTTGCTGAGATATTGCCATGCAAAGATTTAAAAACAGGAAAATTTATTTTTTCTAAGTCTCACCCAAACAACCCACCATTTTCTAATGTCGATATCTCAGTAACTAATAGTCTGATTATTTATGTTAAAATATAACAATATTTTCATTTTTTTTAAATCCAGACTAAAAATTCAAAAGGACGTAATATTGAATATTTGGCCCTTTTGAAATGTTAGTCTTGATTTAAAAATTTTGAAAATATTTTTTTCGAAAGGATCGGAAAATTTCACGAGTGTTTCATATTTTAACATTGAAAATCGGACCATTATTTGCTGAGATATCGACATTAGAAAATGGTGGGTTGTTTGGGTGAGACTTAGAAAACATCAATTTTCGTGTTTTTTTAATCTTTGCATGGCACTATCTCAGCAACTTAGGTCGTATCAACAAAGTTCAAAAAAGCTTGATATAGAGAATTCTCAGCTTTTCAAATATATTTTTTTCAAAAGTGGGCAAACATGTGCACTAATTTTAAAAAAAATTAAAAATGCGACCATTTTCAAAAAAAAAATCCTAAAATGGCTTTAATTTGAAAACGGTGCACTTTATCAAAATTTCACTACAGTACTTTTGAATGCAAATTCGATTTTACATAGAAAAATTAAGTTGAAAAATGTTTGCGACCAATATTTCGATTTTTGGAAAAAATCAGTATTGATTCAAAAATTCATAACGCGGTCAAAGAATTTTTGTACGTTCTGGAAATTTCTGAAAAGTTGGCATTTGATGTCCCCTAAAACATATCAGAAAATGAAAAAATAATAAAAATAGTGTTTTTTTGCAAATCAGGTTTTAGTGACAAAAAGTGAATTTAAAAATCACCAAGTTTTTTTTACCGTGTATCATTTTTTGCAGTGTAGTCCTTATCCATACCTATTACTTTGCCGAAGACACCAAATCGATCAAAAAATTTGTTCAAAAGATACAGATTTTTGAATGTTTATATATAATTTTTGTATGGACAGCTGCCAAATTTGTATGGAAACTTATATGGCCAAACTAATGATGCAAAATGGCTTCTTTGGGCATACCGAAAGCACCAAAAAAGTTTCAGCTGGATTAAGAAATACAAAAACCTAAATTAAAATTTCGTAGAGAACTGCTATTTCGTAGAGAACTGCTCAAAAGTAATGGAGAATTTTATTTCATAAAAGACAAAAAAGGACCCCAATACCGTAATAAGGTTTAGGAGTAGCAAAAAATACAAAAAAGTGTTTTTAAAATGCAAAAAACTGAACATTAAAAAAAACACTTTAAAATGCCTATAACTTGAAAATGCTGCACTTTATTAGAATACGTTAATGTCATTTTCGATTGCAAATTTGATTTTATTTTGCTAATTTTAAAATTTTGTTTGACAATTTTTTTTCAAAAGATTGTATCCCCAATATCAGATTTTGCACAATCCTAAACTCTGGCGCAATCGATGCAGTTTAAAAAAAATAAAAAATACTTATTTTTGGAAATCTATTTTTATTGATGAAAAGTCCAGTAAAAAAATGCGGATTTTTAATTCCCTCGGGACTGTAGCAGCGTAGCCTTGGAGCACAGTTTGGAAATTTATGTTTTCAGATATTTATTGATATGTATATTGTACTTGGCAACAGTCAAATTGTCTAAGAATATTGAACTGACCATTGTGGCACCCCCTAAACTGTGGTACAGATCCGTTATTTATTCGAATTCGAATTTAGATGCGAAAACTTTGTTCTACTTTTATCAAAAAATCCCGAACACCAAACTCTTTCCCCCTCCTGTCTGATCCGAGACCGAGGACGAAGTGGCGGTGATGATGTTTGTGCAATTAGTACACGCTTAATTGGTTGCGTAATTGCAAGTAATTAAAATAATTATAATGATACGTCTGCGGCGATGGTCTTTCTTTCACTCTGCCCAGACATGGGGGGAAAACTGGTTAAACAGACGTAAAAGCATGTTCCTATTGATGGACTTCATTGATTGCGAACACAACTCTTGGTCTGGAGTGGGAGGGTATTAAAGTTGTTGACGATTTTGTTTGCATTTTTAAATGCTACAATGAAAGTGCATTTGACGAAGAAATGCGTGGAATCACGACAAGGAATCACTTCCTCTTATTTTATAAAAGCACTTCAACCTACTAGCACAGTGAAACGCTATTGGTTTGCCATTGGATTGTTGCGAAATGAACGGAAACTTCATAGTCTGACTTTATCAATTCAACAAACTACCAAGTGTCAAACCAACGAAGTTTCCCTGTTTGCCCACAACCCACAAATGATGAACTCAATTATTTAGCAAACACACTTCGTCATAAATGTGTCAGCAGTTGCAGCAGAAAAAAGTGGCATCTTGTGCATGATATAATCAACTCCGGAGCAAAAAAAAAAACATCCAAGAAGAAAACAACCACGGCCAGGATACAACAGTACAACAACAGGAAAAGCAGCATTTTCACGCCAGACGTGAAAATGCTTTCCCAACGTCACACTGGTATAGTGAAGAGCCTAGTCGTGGGAGGGAGACCTTCCGGAAGTCAGCCAGAAGATGGTGGTGGTGCTGCTGGCTTGATGAATGATGATTTTCTCTACCTTCTCGTCTAACATTAGCCGCGTGAACGTGTCGATGTGTGTGTGATGTACGTGTGCAGCACCGAGTTTAGAAGTTTTTTTTCGCCTTCCGCTTCCTGGCAGTCATTTTTCCTCAAGCCACGGTGTGAAGGGTTGCCAGTTGTTGAGCATCATAATTCGCTGGTCTCTTGGTGTCGGAGTGTGATTTTTTTCTAGGGACTGATTTTTTCTGCCTTCTTGCTAAGCCAGCATCGTGTCGGGTTCTCTGGGCGAGGATGATTAAGGGGTTCTCAAAAATTCATTTTTATTTTTTTAACTTCTTAGTAAACTAGTTTAAAAATAAAGGTTTTAAATTTGATGGTTGAACATTACCTGTTTTGCCTGAGGTAAGGCTATAATCCTGCTCTAAAAATTAAGTTTTTACATGAAGCTCATAGACCCACCTTCACGTAGGTACCAATCGACTCAGAATCGAAAACTGAACAAATGTCTGTGTGTATGTGTGTCTGTGTGATACCAAAAATGTTGCTCAGTTTTCTCAGCGCTGGCCGAACCGATTTAGGCCAAACCGGTCGCATTTGACTCAGTCAAGGGTCCCATAGATCGAGTTCCAACAAAATTTAAGTTTCGATAAGTAGTTCAAAAGTTATGTAAACAAATGTGTTATCGCAAATATTCGGATGTTAGATAAATGACCATAAATCGTACGAAATATCATCATGTTATATTTCGTTTGATAGGCAATCAAAAGATTTTTCAAACGAGTTCAAAAAAATGAAGATCTGGCAACCCTGTCTCAATTTGTAACCACTTAAGTGATATTTATGTACTTTCTGAAGCCGGATCTCACTTATCTGTACTAAAACTGTCCGGGTCCATCATCCGACCTATCGTTGGATAGGTTATCAAAATACCTTCCAAATGAATACAAAACATTGTAAATCTGGCAACCCTGTTTCAAGTTATGACCACTTAGGTGATATTTAGGTACTTTTTTGAGGTCAGATCTCACTTAAATAACCCATCGTTGGTTATGTAATTGACAACCCATCAAACGTGTCTAAAAGTATGAAGATCTGGCAACTCTGTCTCATGTAATGACCACTTAGTGATATTTGTGTACTTTTTTTATTTTGATTCTAAGAAAATTAGATTTAGTTGGGTACAAACTTATCATATCACCCATTGTTGGTAAAGAGTTAGGAAGGCATCAACCACATGGGTGGATTAAGTTAGATTTTCGAAGTAATGTTGCCTCAATTTATCGGAAGTAAGTGGAATTACACATAAAAAGATACTAATTTACACATTTCCCACTGTGTTATTATCATGATTTTATGAACTGTGCAGAAACAAGGTAGGACATAAATCAGTAAAAATAATTTATTTTTCATAAAATACTAAAAACTTTTTGCTGGACTGTACATTGGTATTTCACAATCATTCAATGTATTTTTAATGGTGCTAAATTAATGCTAAATTAAATGCCTAATATGATTATAAACGCAGGAAAATGCATTTCAAATGTTTTGCAATTGAATAAATTTATATTTCCATTAAAATTTTGAAATTTTTCAAAAATATATTTATGTATGTCCCTAGAAAAGGGCCGAATTGGAAGGGAAACTTTGATAAATATTTGCAACGGCCTTAATGTTTAACGTTTGATGTTTAATGTTTAATGTTTAATGTTTAATGTTTAATGTTTAATGTTTAATGTTTAATGTTTAATGTTTAATGTTTAATGTTTAATGTTTAATGTTTAATGTTTAATGTTTAGGGGAGAGTGGGGAGACTTGATCCCCGGGGACGCTTGATCCCAAGCCTGTATCTCGTCAGCATGTGGGTAAAACATTTAGCTTTGTTCTAGAAAGTTGTGCGAAATTGACTAAAACTCATTGTAGAAAACAAAGAAAAAAATTAAAAAATGTTTAGATTGAGTTACACACATTTTTCTAAAAAGTTCTGCAAAAAACTTCCAAGAGAACTTTTTTCTTTGTTTTAATAAGTATAGAAAACACGTAAAAATTATTTAAAAAAATATTTTTTAAACATGAATTGTTTGATAAACTTATTAACTCCAAAACCCTTACGCATTTTATGTTAAATTTATCGTCATACTAATTTTACAATCAATTGTTTAAAAAAGTGCGTTTAGGGAGACTTGATCCCTGAATTTTTACAGTCACTGGAATCAGCCTCAAGATTAAATAATTGGGCTGGGTTTTCGTACATAGTTTCCTTTAGTATAGTTGTACATAACTTACTGCAGTTTGAACCATTTTTCAAAAGTTTTGTAAACAAAAATTACCAGCTTTTGTAAACATGCTCAATTATTATCTAAAAAAAAAAAAATTTAAGTTTTTAAATATTTTGCATGCTAAACTTGTTATATTTTGAACACAAACGTACAGGTTTAATGTGAAATTGCTGTAACTTATAGAAAATTAAAAGTTTTGATGAATAAGAAACATTTTACTTAAGATTTCTTCAAAATGTTGAAAGGGGGATCAAATTACTCCCAACATTTTGAAAATGCCGGTTTAAAAATATTTTTTTAAAACGCTTGGCATGATTCGATGAGTTTATCTAATGAAATACCCTTATCAGCCAAACATAGTTGAATGTTTAAGCTTTCAATTCATGCAAAGTGTTCATAGTTTTGTGAGAAATTGACAGAGTTATGTGCGATACAAAAAAAGGGGATCAAGTCTCCCCACTCTCCCCTAATGTTTAATGTTTAATGTTTAATGTTTAATGTTTAATGTTTAATGTTTAATGTTTAATGTTTAATGTTTAATGTTTAATGTTTAATGTTTAATGTTTAATGTTTAATGTTTAATGTTTAATGTTTAATGTTTAATGTTTAATGTTTAATGTTTAATGTTTAATGTTTAATGTTTAATGTTTTAATGTTTAATGTTTAATGTTTAATGTTTAATGTTTAATGTTTAATGTTTAATGTTTAATGTTTAATGTTTAATGTTTAATGTTTAATGTTTAATGTTTAATGTTTAATGTTTAATGTTTAATGTTTAATGTTTAATGTTTAATGTTTAATGTTTAATGTTTAATGTTTAATGTTTAATGTTTAATGTTTAATGTTTAATGTTTAATGTTTAATGTTTAATGTTTAATGTTTAATGTTTAATGTTTAATGTTTAATGTTTAATGTTTAATGTTTAATGTTTAATGTTTAATGTTTAATGTTTAATGTTTAATGTTTAATGTTTAATGTTTAATGTTTAATGTTTAATGTTTAATGTTTAATGTTTAATGTTTAATGTTTAATGTTTAATGTTTAATGTTTAATGTTTAATGTTTAATGTTTAATGTTTAATGTTTAATGTTTAATGTTTAATGTTTAATGTTTAATGTTTAATGTTTAATGTTTAATGTTTAATGTTTAATGTTTAATGTTTAATGTTTAATGTTTAATGTTTAATGTTTAATGTTTAATGTTTAATGTTTAATGTTTAATGTTTAATGTTTAATGTTTAATGTTTAATGTTTAATGTTTAATGTTTAATGTTTAATGTTTAATGTTTTAATGTTTTAATGTTTTAATGTTTTAATGTTTTAATGTTTTAATGTTTTAATGTTTTAATGTTTAATGTTTAATGTTTAATGTTTAATGTTTAATGTTTAATGTTTAATGTTTAATGTTTAATGTTTAATGTTTAATGTTTAATGTTTAATGTTTAATGTTTAATGTTTAATGTTTAATGTTTAATGTTTAATGTTTAATGTTTAATGTTTAATGTTTAATGTTTAATGTTTAATGTTTAATGTTTAATGTTTAATGTTTAATGTTTAATGTTTAATGTTTAATGTTTAATGTTTAATGTTTAATGTTTAATGTTTAATGTTTAATGTTTAATGTTTAATGTTTAATGTTTAATGTTTAATGTTTAATGTTTAATGTTTAATGTTTAATGTTTAACGTCAATTTTCAGTTTTGGCACAACCGATCCATTCCAGCCATCATTTCCACAAATTTCAACGCACATGGCGTACAGTGAAAAACTGATGTGCTCCACTTTATAACGCGACTTGGTTGCATGGCTGACTAATGTGGAATTTAGCTCTGTTGACTGCTCTGGTGGTGGCCACGATGCAGAAGACGGGTGCAGGACTTTGGAAATGGACAAGTTGTAACTGAAGGACTTCAAGGGAATTTTGGTCCAATGAAAAGTTTTTTTTTGTCTGTTGTTTCATGGAAACCTTGAATATAAAAGAAGAATTCTTTCCTCATTTGAAAACAGTAGCTGCACATGCTATTTTGAAGGCTTTTGATGGTCTTTCAACTGGCAACTGACGGACGGATGTTCATGGCAGTAGTTGGTACAATGTTGAGCAAAAAAAAAAAAAAAAACCTGGATCAGAACGTCCAAATTCAAATTTTTGAAGTACCTCAAAAATGCATTGAAAACTGAAACAAATTTCATCGAGAATTGCCTCAAATTTGCAGCATCGTCAGCTTCCAAAGTGGGCTGTTGTTGCTGTCGCTGGTACAATCAACCTAATGTTCGTGGACGGCCTGAGAGACGACGATGTTCATGTCGGTGCTCTGCCAGCAATATGATTGATCGCACTTGCGACATTCAATTTTGCCATTTTCGACCAGAACCTCTAACACATGGCCCCCTCGGGGGGAAATGTGTGTATGTGTTGGCGGAAATGTTGGAGACATCCGCGTGAACGCAGGGGTCAGTCATTCTTCTTTTCTTTTTTATTTGGTGAGGGAAAGAAAGAGGGAGGTCGAATTTTCACATATTAGGAAGTATAAATCATGTTTGGAGTTGATTTATTGAAGGTCTTTAATGTGGTGCTGTGGTTTATTACACTAAAAGTCGTTCAGAGAAGAGTGCAAACTAATTGAAAGTTTCTTTTATTGAAAAGTCTGACTTTGAAGAAATTGATTAGTAAAATTTATTTAGAAATAAGTAATGTCAAAACAACCGCTGAAAACTTAACAGGCTTGCCAGATCATCACACCTCATAACACATCCAAAAAGATTTCACAAACTTGTCCTACTATGCCAGGTCTTGAAGGTTAAATAAATTTCAATGAGGTACTCATAACATTAGACAGTGTTGCCAGATCTTGGATGTCTTCTTTTGATATCGAAGGTATTTCAAAAATGTTATTCTTAAAATCAATCAAATTTGAGACCTAAAAGATTATGTAAATTTCCATCACATAGGTACTCATAACATCAGACCGGGTTGCCAAATTGTCTAAATGTTTGTAACCGTTCGGAACCTCACTCGTGAAGGTTACCGCGATTTACGCGATTTGTTATTCGTTTTCTGTAAAAGTTGGGAAGTGTTCGCGTGTCAAGTGTTTTGTCTCCGGTAAACGACCCAGCAAGTGACGTCCACCAAGAACGCAGCCAGCAGAAGCTTCCGAAACCGACCACCAGAGGACCTTGTCGGCAGTGGGCGGTAGAGAGGTGACATGACGGTAGGTTGGAAGTTCAGGGAAAAGGCACGGAAAGAGGAGGGGAAAGACGAAGACCGTCAACCGCCAAGGACTCCTCAAGACTCGTCCAATTGCCCGGAAAGAGTCATAGTGAACAGTTGGACCGCTACAACTCCACTGTTTCGCCAAGTAGTGTCACGGCCGTGAGTGACAGTGCCAGCGGGAACCAGGAGTGTTTGGAACCGCTGAAGGACATCAGGTATGTCCACAAAACCCGCCAGTTTGCCAACCCTAACGACCCCATCCGCCTAATCAACAAATCCAACCGTCATGGCTCACCTAACCTCAACCATCACCTCCAGGACCCCTCGTAACTCACATTAAGTGCCAGTTCGGCACCGCCTCGTAACAACCGTGTCGAGAACACCAACCGGGGACTCGCCGCAACCATCGAGTCACCCCCAGAATCCAGTCCGCAGCCGGACGTAGACCCGCGTCGTACCTGCGCCTCATCCGGGTATTCCGGACACCCTCGATGGTGCTCCGAAGGTCGTAGGACGCAACCAACCACGACAGAGGACAGGACGACAAGAACCGGTATGAGTGGGACCCTTGTACGACCGCAACCGGTCGAGTACGCCGCGAAGACCACAACCAGGAGGCTGCGCCGTGATTCGGCGAGTGCCAGAAGAACAACAAGCGGTTGCGCCGCGTAGCGGCGAGTAGCTGAAGCAACAGGAGAGGAGGAAGCGACGTCACCGGAAGCAGTGTCGGAGTACGGGGCCCCGAGAAGAAAGAAGAACAGCAAACAGGTCAGATAGATGTAAGAAAGTGGGAGTAAATAGAAAGAGTTCGATCGAAGTTGTGGAGTTTTACCTTGGCCGAAAGCATTTCCCAAGCTTACCGCGATTCAGGACCGCAGGCATGCCGACCCTGAGGCTACATGAGGGAGTCTCGGTAGCGCTCGTGAGCCGGTGGTAACCCGACAGTTACATGTTAATGTTATTTGCAATGTCGTATAGTTTAGGTTATCTTCATGTGTTTAGCTTTTTTTTTATATGAAATTGTTGGTGAATAATTGTTTTTAATATCTGCAATATTTTCACATACATTTCACTAAAACTGTTCAATAAATCTTAAAATTTCAAAATTATTCCAAGTCCTATAAATTTTGCTCTCTCTCTCTCCCAGCATCAACAGCTGCCGCTGCTCTAGTTTATGAGAGCAGCACCGTCAGTCAACCGTTCACTGAAATATCAGCCTTGACTAGTGGTGGTGGTGTGCTCATGATTACCATGTTCACTGACAGGCACTATGGCTCACAAATGTGTATGTGTGTGTGCGTGTCACTTTTCAATGTGCAAAAGTTTAGCGCGCGCGACAGACGCAAGATGTGACGGCGAACAAATGATCGTTTTGTCAGCATGACAGCGGAAGCCGTCTCCACGTGTGTGTGTGTGTGTGTGTGTGTGTGTGTGTGTGACAACACACATTCATAGCATAAAGGGATCATGATGCAAGCAAATGCAGCTCAAAATAGGGTTGCCCAAACTATATAAAGCTTTCATCTTTGCGTAAGCCCAAAATAGATCCCGTGGGACGAAAATAGGGCCACTCACCACAGACAGTTTTGACGAAGGTATGCGTCCCGAGTGTTTGTCCTGTCCGGAAGAACACAGCCGAACGTGCGATGATATTATGCACATATGGTGGGGCCATTTAGCACAAATCGTTTGTTGTCGCGGAAAACTGGAATTGTTTTTGTACCACTCCGGTGGTGGAGTTCCTCGTCATCGTCGTTATCAAGGATAATGAGTACAACTATGGGGCTGGATATTCTGTTTAGTGAACCAACAGAGGGTTTGCTCTCCGGAGTGCGGAACGCAGTTTCGGTGCTCATTAGGATACTGTTTGCAGTGTTATGCTAGCAATCACGATTAATTGTACTGTTTGTGTTAACCTTCTATGACAAAATTTACGTATATTTTAATCATTCCATTTTGGATCATCGATCAGTGAGGTACTCCTGGATATTAGCTCCTGAAAAGTGCTTTAAAAGTGCAAAAATGCCTCACGGCAAGAAAAAGAGGCGGTCCTCACCAGCAGGATCGGCAGATTTGAAGAAGCTAAAGAATGCCGAAGCGCTACCTGCAAAGCCAGGCAGTTTGAGCAAGGACGCTCAAAATTCGTCTGGACACCAGTTCGCTACCCTCCCTGTGGACGTGAGCGAGAAGGAAGAATTTGAACGACGGGAAAAGTTGCCACCCATTTTTGTGAAAACATCGTCATCGGATTCGGTGCGAAAGTGGCTGACCGGGTTTATCAAATCTGGTGCTTTACGAGCTTCCATTCGCTTGTGTGCTAATGGACTCAAAATTCTGCTACCTACCAGAAAGGATTACAACTACGTGCGGGATTTCCTGAACAAAACAAAGATTGAATACTACAGCCATGACGATCCAGGTAAACGCCCCATGAAACAAGTCCTCCGTGGCCTGTACGACATTGATGTGACTGTGCTGAAAGAAGAGCTCAAAACTCTTAAGTTGAACGTGATCGAAGTCTTCAAGATGACAAGACACAACAAGGACATCAAGTATCGTGATCAACTGTACCTGGTTCATCTCGAGAAAGGATCAACAACGCCGTCTGAGCTGAAAGCAGTTCGGGCAATTTTCAATATAATCGTGACTTGGGAACGTTATCGCCCAGTGCACCGTGACGTGACGCAATGTTCGAATTGCTTGCAGTTTGGACATGGTGGAAGGAACTGTTTCATCAAGAGTCGTTGTGCAACCTGCGGAGGTGAGCACAAAACTCAAGCTTGCGAAACAATCAACGAGAACATCGAAGCAAAATGCTTCAATTGCGGCGGCGACCATTCTACCAAGAATCGAAGCTGCCCAAAACGAGCTGAGTTTGTAAAAATTCGACAGCAAGCGACGACGAGGCACCAACCAAATCGTCGCAAAACACCACCAGCATACACGGACGTGGATTTTCCTGCTTTGGCGTCACCAGGAGCAGGATCTGTTCGAGTGGTTCCAAATCTGCAGCCATTGCCGTTGAATCAGCGGCAAAGAGTTGCAGAGAATACAACACCTCCAGGCTTCAGTCAGCAACCGAGGGAAAACCAACCAACATCAACGGGTGAAGGCAGTAGTGACCTGTTTTCACCACAAGAACTTTTGAACATTTTCATCGAGATGACAACAACACTGCGTGGTTGCAAAACTCGCCAAGAACAAGTAAGAACGCTTGGAGCATTCATCTTAAAATACAGTTCGTAGTTTACTCGTTCTAGTGATTTTGAATATTTCAATGAATTTATTTTTTTAGTTTTAAGTTAGGATTAGTTGTTAAAGTGATATTTTTTTTTCTTTTTTACCCAAATGTATTCGATTCAATGCAATAATGTAAAACAATTTGAAGTAAATAAAATAAATGTGAACAGTTAATAATAAAACGAAAAATACAACAAAGATGAAGAGCATTAGGCCATACCACTTAGCATGTAAAAGAAATGTAATTATTATAAGAAAGTTCAATAAAGACATATTTAATTAAAAAAAAAAATGTTTCAAGTATGACCCCAAAACTACTCAAACATGATTAAAAAATTAAATCCAAGATTATGGCCGAAATAGCGGTGATAATATTCGGATTTTTAAGCGAAGATGGCGTTACTAATGGTGCACGCCCGAAATGTCAAAATCGCGCAGTGATACCAACATTAGAAAAAAAAGTGTGGCTGTCATATCATGGCACACTTTTGTCAATTTGAAAGACAATTTTGGGGTCGGCAATTTCAGGGTCGTAAAGTTTTAATATGGTGTAAAAATTAATAAACAATAAAAAAACGAAAAAATCATTGGATAATCAAGTCTGGACTACAACTGGTTGGAAATAAAAATAAGTTCGTTCAAATTCAACGTTACACAAATTCAGCATTTTGAGTTACCCATCCCACAATACAAGTATAAAACCATATTCAAGGACCGTAAACAGGTGTAAATCCCCTCTCCCCTTAATGTGTTACGTAATATTTGAATAAACTCGCACTGCGTTGACCGAATCGAATCATACTTGGAGTAAGAACTCATCAAGAAGATCTCGAGAGAATAATGGGAGCCGCTCTCAATTGTTTTTCATAATTGTTGAATTATTATTAAATTTTTTAATTATTTGTTTTGCAATCATCGACCCTTCACAAAATCAACCGTCAGATATTCAATCTATTTTTCTCATCTGAAAGGTCGCATGATGACCATTCATTTTCATCAATCTTTCGGGCTTTTCGGAAAGGTCTTTCAAATACCTTTCTTAAAAAAATATAACAGAGATTAATATAATTTATTAACTGACCTGTTGTCCTTCCAGCATTTTTCTTGTAATTTCTAATATAGTAATTTAAACTACTGTATAAAATATGAATCTACAGTATAAATACAACATAACAGATGAAAACTTCCAGCACGCATTTCAAATCAATTGAATTTAATTAAATCATCCCTCCTGTTGCATAACACTTCAAATTCTGCAGACGAAACTCTTCTCATCGCCTTCTCTAGCCATCGATTATTCCAACAAGGATACAATTTTGCAAAGAACTTGCAAAAAAAGAAAAGATATAATCCGTTTTAATTTTCCCACCCATTTCAGCACCGTTTCATTCGCCCTCAATTATGTTTCCTATTCGAACCAGGAAAAGTGGGAAGAATAAGAAAAAAAGAAGAAACGACCAAGGGGTCACCCACTTCCGGCCCTCCTGTGACCCCCCTCACACCGTCAATGGGAAAAGTTTTACAATCGTTTTTCTCCACATTTCCCACTCGCCTTTTGGGGTTCGGTTGGCCAGCCGAGACCAATCTGACGCCACCGCCGCCGCACCGTTTCGGAACAGCTTTTCCTGATCTGATAGATATTGCAATAATAACCTTTTTCACGGCTCACCGGTTTCGGTTCTCGCCAACGGGAAATTAGAATTGGACTGCCGTGCCCGGGGATGTGTGCGGGCGTGTGTGTGTGTTTGGCAGGATATATGGACAAAAAAGGCGATCCTGACAGGGACGATGTGAAATTTATTTGTGATTTGAAAAAGTTGTGGGGGAAAAAGGGCGGCCCAATTTTAGAAGGCCAAGAAGGTCAGTTTTCCTTTTCGGAAAGATGACTGTTGTGATGTTTTGAAGATTGAAAATTGTTATCCCTTTCAAGTTGACTTATCAGCAAAATGGTTATTGATCTTAGATGAAACTAAAATAAGTCATGTGAGAAAAAGTTACAAAATAATATGATTTATAGACAAAAATCATGCCTGCCTAAACCCACCATGAAAATAACTTATCGTTTATTGTTTTAACTTAGATCATAATTAAAAAAAAATGAAGTGTACATACAGTATCTAAAAACAGTTTGTACACCCCTTGTGCACTATACACATTTTGTGATTGCACATTCGAAATCGTGTTCATTCGTTCATTGAAACAGTTCATCCCATTGAGTGGCTTATATGGACAAATGAGCGCCACCTAGGCACCGAACCACCGTCCCCGATCAACGGCCAAATTGACTTTATTTTTTGGTGAAAACCCTTGCTTGCTCATCAAACTTCATGAAATTTAAAGATACGTAAATCTACGGTCATGCGGTTGTTCGCTGAACCATTGTGGCCAATCTGGAACCGGTTGCCGGTGGCCCCTTGGGGATACACCTGGAATATGTAAGTTACCCTACCATCCGACATATCAAACTTCATGAAATTGAAAACTACGTCAATCTACGGTCATGCCGTTGTTCGCTGACCGTTGGTTGACATATCTTTCAATTTCATGAAGTTTGATGCGTCGGATGATAGGGTTTCTCTCATATTCCTGGAATGTCCCCAAGGGGCCACCGGGAACCAGTTCCAAAATTGCCAGAATGGATCAGCGAACAACGACATGACCGTAGATTGACATATATTTCAATTTCATGAAGTTTGATATGTCGGATGATAGGGTTTATCTCATATTCCGGAAGTGTCCCCAAGGGGCCACCGGTAACCGGTTCCAGATTGGCCAGGATGGCTCAGCAAACAATGGCATGACCGTAGATTGACATATCTTTCAATTTCATGAAGTTTCATATGTCGGATGATAGGGTTTATCTCATATTCCGAGAGTGTCCCCAAGGGGCCACCGGTAACCGGTTCCAGATTGGCCAGGATGGGTCAACGAACAATGGCATGACCGTAGATTGACATATCTTTCAATTTCATGAAGTTTTATATGTCGAATGATAGGGTTTATCTCATATTCCGAGAGTGTCCCCAAGGGGCCACCGGTAATCGGTTCCAGATTGGCCAGGATGGGTCAGCAAACATCGGCATGACCCTAGATTGACGTATCTTTAAATTTCATAAAGTTTAATATGACGGATGAAAGGGTTTATTTCATACTCCGGAAGTGTCCCCAAGGTGCCAACGGTGACCGGTTCCAGAATGGCCTGGATGGGTGACATGGCCGTAGATTTACGTGTCTTCCAATTTCATGAAGTTTGATGTGCAACATGATGGGTTTCGATAAAAAAAGTCAAGTTGGCCGTTCATCGGGTACCCGGGAATCGGTTCCAAGATACCAGTAGCACTGCAGAGTGGTTCTGTCAATCGTGTCTTGTGTTTTTAGTAAGTTTTATGGATCAACTTCAACTATCGTAAGCTTAATGGTATCGCATATACGTAAAAAACTGTAAAAAATAAACTTTTCGGATGTTCCGGATTTTCGGAATTGGACCCGACATTAATATTTGTAGTTAAAGTATAGAAAAATACCTGTCGAATGCAACCCGGAGCATACCGATTAATATAAATTTGCCGGAAATACAGGTCGTCAAAGTTGGGGTCTCAAAAAGGTATTTTTATCGGTTGTAACAGATTCCCGGTGGCCACAGTGACCAAATCCGGGTTTCCAGGTCGGTTTTGGAAAAGGACATCCTAAGCTTTCATTTGAGACCGAGCGAACCGAAATTGGTCATAAGCTGGATTTTTGAAGATTTTTTAAAGTTTGTGGTCCAAAAAGATATGTGCTATGTGTAGAGGGTGACGATTCTCGAGATTTTGCATTTCCCGGGAATCGAGAGTTGAATTTGGCAATTTCCCGGGAATTCCCGGGACCCGGGACTTAAATTTTGTTGGCAAAATCATCGATTTTTTGGCATAATTTTAAAAGAACTATCAAACAACTGTATAAATATATGATCATTTCTCCTCTATAGAGGAGAAAAGCAACTCGCGACAAAATTTTGAGGCTAGGAATTTTGACAGGTATGATTTTCATAAAGTATTCACCTCCTTTTCTCTCTCACAGAAAACTGGGGACAATGTATCTGTCAAACCAGGCCAAAATGATAAAGTCACTCACAAAATGAACTCTGAGTGATTTTGTGAGTGACTTTAACATTTTGGCCTAGTTTGACAGATACATTGTCCCCAGTTTTTTGTGGGAGAGAAAAGGAGGCGAATACTTTATGAAAATTATACCTGTCAAAATTCCTAGCCTCAAAATTTTGTCGCGAGTTGCTTTTCTCCTCTATTAGCAGCAAAATAATATTTACAGTTACAAGAAAAACTGAACTGATTATGAACAGTAGGCTTTCCTAAACATTATGAAAAATGCCAGAGTTTTACTTAAATAATAATTGATTTTTGGTGCCTTTTAGAAAATCAAAATAACATGCCTTCAAATTTTGAAATAACCTTGAAGGAAAGAAGTCTACTTATTTTAACCTTGGTTTTTAATTTTCGGGCTGTGACTGCTTGTCTTTTATGAAGGAAAAATTTGGGCTCACCAACTTAGTGGTCGTGGCATAAATTACAAATGTTGGATTTTTTTTTACAATTTTGATACACTTTCTGAATTTGCAAATTAAAGAATCAGGAATCATCGAACTTAAAAATAGAGTTATGTTTGTTTTCTGTATATGGAATTCAACTCTTCTTTTGTCGCTGATATGATTTTTAATTTTTTGCCTCAATGTTTATAAACATCAAAATTCCCGGGAGTCTCGTCCAAATTTCCCGGGAATCGAGAGGCTCACAAATGGCTAATTTCCCGGGAATTCCCGCTCGTCACCCTCTAGATATTTGCTAATACCTTATGTATGATTTTTTTAAATGCTAAGA